>NW_009197058.1:0-26878 GCF_000690835.1 Fulmarus glacialis
GGATGTGAGACCATAGCCCCTGATTGGATTACGGGCGGTGGTAACGACAAATACCTAAAAGTCCAGTGGGGTCCATACGACTGCACTTGACGGTGAGCAGCGTCAGGACGTGCAAAATGGGGGATTGGTCCGGAGCGAGGGCCAGGATGAGCGACAGAACGAAGAGACAAAGATTGCCTATTCCTCTTTTTAAATGTTACCAACCCCCAAGAAGACAGTTGGTTACTTGGGAAACTGTGGGGACTAAGGTACCATGAAACAGGGACAGACGTAGGTGCTTTCATCCTCATAAAAAAGGAAATTGTCCCGAATGATCCACTGCCAGTAGGCCCCAACCAAGCAATCAGGCCTAACCTAGTTCTTCACCCAAAAACACCTGACCAACGACACCTACACCATTACCACATAATATTGTAACTAGTACCAAAGTTATTGCACACACCACCAAAATTCCCGATCAAAATTCTCTTTGGAAAATGATGCAAGCTAGCTATCAACTACTGAACAAAACTAACCCAAATCTTACGGAGCATTGTTGGTTGTGCTACGGAATAAAGCCACCCTTTTACGAGGCTATAGGAGTAGATGACAAGCCATGCGGGTAAATGGTTCAAACCCAGCCCAGTGCACATGGGACATAGAAAAACAAGGGATTACATTAACAGAAGTTGTAGGAAGCGGTGTGTGCGTGGGCGAAGTTCCAAACCATAGAAAACAACCGTGTGTTGATAAGACACAAGATAAAACTCCTGCAAAGTGGTTAATACCGGCCAACAATACCAAGTGGGTTTGTTCTATTATGGGAGTTACACCTTGTTTGTCATTGGACAAATTTAATGAATCCCTAGAATACTGTGTCCAGGTAACTATAATCCCTAAAATCTTTTACCATTCCGAAGACTCTGTCTATGATTTACAAATTACCCCAGAATACCATCTGTCAAAACGCGAACTCTTTACAGCACTAACAGTAGCTACCCTAATGATCATAGGAGGTGTGGGAGTAGGTACAGGAGTAGCAACAAAACTTTCAAGTTTTGCATTGGTAACCTCCACTTCATTTTCTTTCAATTGTAATGTCATTAAGGGATAAAAAAAATGTGGTGGTGGGAGGGACATATGCTTACTTTACTGTACTTTTACTGTAATTAAATTAACATCTACTTTGAATCTCAAGCAAAATTTGGATCCACAGCCTAAACTTCTGCCATCAGAAATAGCAGCATAAACAGGAACACAGTAACAAAGTTATCAACAAAAGCAATGAGACAGAAAATGTCAAAATGTGACTCAACATGAATGTTAGCTTTGGTAAGTTAAAGTATAATGTACAGTACAGTCATTATATCGGCTCTAATTGTTCACAAGCACATAGGTGAAATTCATTTCCCACAACTTGAACATCTGAAAGGTTATCTGGAGAATGAATCAACTCATCCTGAGACAGGCTGCATGAGTCATGCTTTAGACTTGCCTATTCCCTTACCTTTGCTACCAAAAACCCCCAGTGTGAATAGCTGTGGTGGGTTGACCCTGGCTGGATGCAGGGTGCCCACCAACCCGCTTTATCACTCCCCCTCCTCAACTGGACAGGGGAGATAAAATATAACAAAAGGCTTGTGGGTCAAGATAAAGACAGGGAGAGATCACTCACCAATTACCATCACGGGCAAAACAGACTCCACTCAGGGAAATTAATTTAATTTATTGCCAATCACATCAGAGTAGGCTAATGAGAAACAAAACCAGATCTTAAAACATCTTCCCCCCACCCCTCCCTTCTTCCCAGGCTCAACTTCACTCCCAATTTCTCTACCTCTTACCCCCGTGCAGCACAGGGGGATGGGGAATCAGGGTTGTGGTCAGTTCATCACACGTTGTCTCTGCCACTCCTTCCTCTTCACACTCTTCCCCTGTTCCAGCGTGGGGTCCCACCCACGGGAGATAGACCTCCACGAACTTCTCCAACGTGGGTCCTCCCCACGGGCTGCAGTTCTTCTTGGGTCCTTTCTATGTGTCCTTTCCACGGGCTACAGTCCTTCAGGAAAAGACTGTTACTGTGTGGGTCCCCCACAGGGTCACAAGTCCTGCCAGCAAATCTGCTCCAGAGTGGGCTTTCCATGGGATCACAGCCTCCTTTGGGTGCATCCACCTGCTCCCGCATGGGGTGCTCCACGGGCTGCAGATGGATATCTGCTCCACCATTAACCTCATCATGGTCTTCACCACGGGCTGCAGGATAATCTTTGCTCTGGTGCCTGGAGCACCTCCTCCCCCTCCTTCACTGACCTTGGTCTCTGCAGAGCTGTTTCTCTCACATATTCTCACTCCTCTCTCTTTGCTGCTGCTGTTGCATATTCTTAAATATGTTATCACAGAGGTGCTACCACGGTCACTGATTGGCTCAGTTTTGGCCAGTGAGAGGTCTGTCTTGGAGCTGGCTGGCATTGGCTCTGTCGGACATAGGGGAAGCTTCTAGCATTTTCTCACAGAAGCCACGCCTGTAGCCCTGTCACTACCAAAACCTTGCCACACAAACCCAATACAACAGCTCAGGATTAGACATCTAACTTTTGGCTCTTTATATGTAGTGAATGGGTCTGACCGGGATGGAGTTAACTTTCCCCAACAGCAGCCCTCACAATGCTGTGCTTTGTATTTGTAGCTAGAACGGTGTTGATAACACACCAATGTCTTGGCTACTGCTAAGCAGTGCTAGCACAGCATCAAGATTGTCTCTCCAACTCCCCCCCCGCCAAAGGCCACTAGGCTGTGGGTGGGCAAGAAGTTGGGAGGGGAAACAACCAGGACAGCTGACCCAGACTAACCAAAGGGATATTCCATACCATATGATGTCACGCTCAGCAAAAAAAGCCAACAGAAAGGGGTGGGAGGCATTTGTTATTAAGGTGTTTGTCTTATGATGCAACCGCTAGGTCCTGAGGCCCTACTTCCCAGGACATCACCTGCTGAAGGGAAGCAAAAGATAATTTTTGTTTGTTTGTTTGTTTCCTTTGCTTCTGCACGCAGCCTTTACTTTTCTTTATTAAACTGCCTTTATCTCAAACCATGAGGGGTTTTTTCACCCTATTTCCCCCCCCTGTCCCACTGAGGAGGGGAATGATAGGGCAGCATGGTGGACACCTGGTGGCCGGCCAAGGTTAACCCACCATATGTAGTTAGCTTGTATTAACGCAGAGAGTGCCTTTGACCTCATGTTTCATAGGCTGCAAGTCGTTGCTGTTTACGGTGTTACAGGTTTTGAGACAGAGCTGCATACGCTAGACCTCTGTCTGAGTCCTCTGTCAGCCTACCCAGCCTTTTATGTTACATGGGAATGCTGGGGCATGGAGAAAGCATTGTCTTTGCTTTGCCCTGGAACATATTCCACCAACCCAACTCCTAACCATGTTCTCAGTGTTGATGCTACCCATACCTTCCCCAGCTTTTTTCATTTGTAAAAGAACTTTTATGCTGGCTTGAAAAAGTCATCTAAAATTTTCTGCCACAATTTTCTTTAGGCAGACATCAGACACTGAAAATTGTAGCTTGTGTAGATAAACAGTTTGTAATTCTAAACAGCTGAAAACAAAGTGCTATAATAAGTAGTGTGGGAGAATCTTAAACAAAGTTTAAAACATGGTCTTCCTCAGTAGTATATACATAGGACTCTATATTTTTATATTTTTCCTCTTTCATTTCAAGCACATTAATGCAAACCTCCTTACTTTTTAGCAGGAAAATGAAACAATCAGTTGACAGTTTTATTTCAATTAGGTTATTTGAAAATAAACAAGTGTTTTTCAAAAGCTGCTTGTTTTCCAATAGAATGCACACTTCTTGTCCCCGGTTCAGTTTTATCATGCTGAGGCAAAAAATATCATTCAGTGCTAAAAATGACTAAATAATACTAGAAGTCAGGTTTTCAATGTCGTCAAAATGTGCTGTATTCATACTTACAAGCTTTTAACAACTCTAGCCTCAAAGGCAATTGCATGTACTTTTTGTGGTGTTTCTCTTAGCTAGGTTTCATACTTTTTAAACTTTGGTTTCAGGTAGATGAAAATCACTTAAAAGTGTGTTGACATGCAAGTTGCAGGGAGTTCATAAGGACAGCTACAAATGTGGTTGAATTTCTTTGTCGTTGTAGTGGGGTAAAGAAATTGTAAGAGATGGATACTCCTTTCTTCGCGAGTGAGATCAATTTCACTTCCTGGCAGTTTCTAAATTGTGTTTGCCAATTGTGACTGAAATTATGGAGACAGATGATCACTGGTCTTGACCTTTCATTATTCCAAGGCCACTGAGTGAAGAGGTGCTGCACTGCTTTTAAGCTTTCCTGCTTTGTTTCAATTTACAGATCTCAAGTTTCATTTCTCAAAGAGTGGAATGGAGATAAGTGTTTCTGAAATCTTTTGGATACGTGGGGTTAGCACATTAGAGATCTTGCTTTTCTTCTGTATCTTCCCTTTCTTCTACTGTTTTTGTGAGTATGATAATAAATCTTTTAGGGAAGACATGGTCAGAAGGAACATCTATCCTTTTCCTAGATCTAAACTTGCCACTTCGTCATCTTTGCTTAAATGATTTATATAAATTAGGTATGGTATTAGCTGTAACAGACTGGCCCTAAGTTGCATTATTCCTATTTGTGTTTCTTTCTTAGTAAGCCCAGTTTAAATTTTAAAAGTTTCCAGTAAATTAAATTCTCTCTAATTCATTGTTGCATCTTTAATGTAGAATTTAGTCCAGAAACTATCTTTTGAAGACAAACTCATGCAGAATTGTAAACATCTCTGGTTACTATATAATTCTTTATAGAGGACAGTTACATAGTGCTGGACAGACAACTAAAAAAAAAAGACAAAAAATTATTAAGGCCCTCATCACATTTAAAAACCTGTTTTCCTTTGCAAAGGAATTGTAGAAAAGCTGTAAAAATATTAAAACAAACAAACAAACAAACAAACCTAACACTGTCAACATAAGCCTGCTGCTACCATTCTAGGAAAAAAAAAAAAAAAAGACGCTTTTTTTATTACCAATAGAAATATGGAGGAAGGTCATAATTATTTGGCAAGTAGAAATTTACACTAGGGCAGGTCTTTGTAAGCAATACACACTTCAGTTTTAATTTACACCAGAAAAGCTTAATGAGCCTTCCAGCTACCAAAAGCTTCAGTCACTCTTACACTTTTAAAATGAGATTTAGTGTTATTTTATACTCAAATAGGGACAATTAAAGGAGCTGCTCTAGCTACACAGCAGAGCTTTGAAAAGCTTGGTTTGCTGCTACCAACAGGACCCGTAGTGAGTGTGTCTGGGACAGTAGGTAATGCTGGGAAAGAAGGGCATGGAGAAAGACAGCAAGAGCAGCCAAACTTCTGGTATCTACCCCATCTTTTTCTTAATTTTCTGAATTTTAGATTTCTCATCCCTGTATAGCCCAGAGAGTTGTGGTGAACGGAGTTAAATCCAGTTGGCAGCCGGTCACAAGTAGTGTTCCCCAGGGCTTAGTTTTGGGGCCAGTCCTGTTCAATATCTTTATCAATGATTTGGTTGAGAGGATTGAGTGCTCCCTCAGTAAGTTTGCAGATGACACCAAGTTGTGCGGGAGTGTTGATCTGCTGGAGGGTAGGAAGGCTCTGCAGAGGGACCTGGACAGGCTGGATCGATGGGCTGAGGCCAACTGTATGAGATTCAACAAGGCCAAGTGCCGGGTCCTGCACTTGGGCCACAACAACCCCATGCAGCGCTACAGACTTGGGGAAGAGTGGCTGGAAAGCTGCCCAGAGGAAAAGGACCTGGGGGTGCTGGTCGACAGCCAGCTGAACATGAGCCGGCAGTGTGCCCAGATGGCCAAGAAGGCCAATGGCATCCTGGCCTGTATCAGAACTAGTGTGGCCAGCAGGAGTAGGGAGGTGATCGTGCCCCTGTACTGGGCCCTGGTGAGGCCGCCCCTCTAATACCGTGTTCAGGTTTGGGCCCCTCACTCCAAGAAGGACATTGAGGTGCTGGAGCATGTCCAGAGAAGGGCAATGAAGCTGGTGAAGGGTCTGGAGAACAAGTCTTATGATAAGTAGTGGAGGGAACTGTTTAGCCTGGAGAAGAGGAGGATGAGGGGAGACCTCATCACATTCTATAACTACCTGAAAGGAGGTTATAGTGAGGTGTGTGCAAGACTGAACTGTAGAACATTTGTCTCGAAGATTGCTTATCTAAGAAGAGCAGCTGCAAGGCCACTGAGGCCTCCGGTTTGCAGGGGATGCGCTCTGAGCAAGACTCTGTGTTGTCTAGGAATGTGGCAACGTACCGTTACCATGGAAACTGCAGCTCTCGAATAGGAATAAAGGGGACTGACAAGACGACCCCCGGTGCGATCGGCTACTGCCAACCCCAGGGAGATCGCCCACCACGGACCCCGGAGCAACCGTTCACTACCGCAGCACCAAAAGACTTGGACTCCGAGATGTCATGGATCCATGGTGGTGACTATTCTTATAGTGACTTATTCTTGCAACTCTATCCCAAATGCTTGCTTGATTTCTATCTTTGTTCTAATCTATCCTCTCGCTACTAACTTTTACTTTTGTTAATAAAAGTTGTTTAAGACATACGGCATTTGACCTTGTTTGTGTCTTAATCTCGCTCTTGGGATCACACAAAACCTCCCCCGATATTGGATCGGGACAAGGTCGGTGTTGGTCTCTTCTCCCAAGTAACTATCGATAGGACAAGAGGAAATGGCCTCAAATTGCACCAAGGCAGGTTTAGATTGGACATTAGGAAAAATTTCTTTACTGAAAGAGTGGTCAAGCCTTGGAACAGACTGCTGAGAGAAGTGGTTGAGTCACCATCCCTGGAAGTATTTAAAAGACGTGTAGATGTGGCGCTTAGGGACATGGTTTAGTGGGCGTGGTGGTGTTGGATTGATGGTTGGACTCAATGATCTTAGAGGTCTTTTCCAACCTTAATGATTCTATGATTCTATGATTCTATGTGTTATGAAAGTTAAAAAGTTCAGGAAGCAAATGAAATGGCCAAGAGTCCAGTGGAGATTGACTTTGCAAAGAAAATGTAAATGACAACTCTTCTATAAGACTTTGTAAAGAAAATAAGGACAGAAGTGAGTTACTCTTTATGAATAATGAGATAAAAATTAAGGATAATGTTAGTTAGTATTGCCCCCCAGATTGATGGGTATTCAAAATTTTAAGTTTAGATTTAAATGCACTAGCCTAGATTATACATACAGATTATAAATGCACTGTTTGATAGCTTTTCTGAAGGATGTACAGTTTAAGCAATAAAAGCTGTGTTACATGAGGTGAACAAAAAATGTAAATCTCTTATTGCAGGGTGTGGTGGGTTGACCTTGGCTGGATGCCAGGTGCCCACCAAGTCACTCTATCAGTCTCCTCCTCATCTGGACAGGGGAGATAAAATATAACAAAAGGCTCAAGATAAGGACAGGGAGATCACTCAGCAGTTACCATTACGGGCAAAACAGACTCCACTCAGGGAAATTAATTTAATTTATTGCCAATCACATCAGAGTAGGCTAATGAGAAATAAAACCAGATCTTAAAACACCTTCCCCCCACCCTTCCCTTCTTCCCGGGCCCCCAGTGTGGCGCAGGGGGATGGGGAATGGGAGTTGCAGTTAGTTCATCACATGTTGATTCTGCCACTCCTTCCTCTTCACACTCTTCCCCTGCTCCAGCATGGGGTCCCTCTCACAGAAGACAGTCATCCATGAACTTCTTCAGCATGGGTCCTTCCCACGGGTTGCAATTCTTCACAAACTGCTCCAACATGGGTCCTTTCCATGGGGTGCAGTCCTTTAGGAATGGACTGCTCCAGTTTGAGTCCCTCACGAGACCACAGGTCCTGCAAGAAGGCCTGTCCAGCATGGGCTCCTCTCACAGGGCCACAGGTCCTGCCAGGAGCCTGCTCCAGCATGGGCTCTCCATGGGGTCACAGCCTCCTTTGGGGGCTTGCTCCAGCTTAAGGACCTCCATGGGCTACAGGGAACAACCAGCTTTACCATGGTCTTCACTATGGGCTGCAGAGGAATCTCTGCTCCGGCACCTGGAGAACCTCCTTCCCCTCCTTCTTCACTGACCTTGGTGCCTGCAGAGTTGTTTCTCTCACATATTCTCACTCCCCTCTTCTGACTGCTGTTGTGCAGCAGTTTTTTCCCCTTTTTAAATATGTTATCTTAGGGGCGCTACTACTATCCTGATGGGCTCAGCCTTGGCCAGCAGTGGGTCCATCTTGGAACCGGCTGACACTGGCTCTATCGGACATGGGGAAAGCTTCTGGCATCTTCTCACAGAAGCCACACCTGTAGCCCCCGCACTACCAAAACCTTGCCATGCAAATACAATACACAGGGAAACTGGGACCTTCAGATAATCCCCATCTAGAACACTGAAAGAACAAGTATATTAAATTTCAAGTCTATTAGAAGGATTTTAAATGAATTGTCAATTGGGGTGATGATGAATAAAGAATAGTGAACATTGTATGTATTCAGGAAGAGAGAAAAAGAGCTGGCCAAATAGCTCAGTAATTTAAGTCAATACTCTATAGTGTATTAATAGATTTAGAAGAAAAGACTAGCCATGGGTAGGGTGGCAATATGAGTATTATGATTTTTATTGAAAGAGGGGTTATCAGGATTAAGAGACTGTTATAATCCTGCTGAGTATTTTAACTTAGTGAGCCTGAAGCATAAGGAAATGGATCTTTATAGAATCTGAAGATGACATAACAGTTTGGAGAACTGCTGGTGTTGAAGAGACATAGATTATCACAGATGCAGAATTCAATGACCCTGAGAAGACTTTGTCTATTTCTGGTCTACATTAAAAAAAAATTAAAAAAAATTAAAAAAATTAAATTTTTTTTAAAAAGAGGAATTTGAAGTCATACAAATGCCGAGAGTGGCTACCAATAAAGCTAGAGGAAGAGACAGTGTATTTTGTTGAGGGTAGATTAAAGAGCTTTACTGATTTATCCTTGCAAAACAAAGATTGGGAGAGGGAATACTATTATGCTTTATAAACGTATCTGGAGGCAATGTGAATATATTAGGAAGAGAAGAGAACACTAAGATGAGAGCTAATATTTATACAAGATCAATTAGAATGCATTGGTCTCGATTTTCCTCACGTAATCATCTTAAGCCAGTCAGTTATGCTCCTGTTATAGTCTACAACAACTACTTTCCACAGGAGCTCTCTTGCTACTGAAACCCTACGCTTGCTTTACCCCAACAGTCTTTCTTCTAGTTCTCTCCCTTCTTAGAATTTTGTGCCAATTGTATTAGGATGAAGTTACACTTAACTTGAAGAATTGTTTCACCTGAATTGTTTTCAGTCAGTGCTTTTAAAGATATGTTATTAAATGCATGAAATATCCAAAGATGAATCCTGGAAAAGATGAAATGGAAACTTCTGTGATCTATATTTATGAGTGCTTCCCTGCACAGGCTCACACAGAGATCGGACTTTCCTTTGTTATTCTTTATTTGCAGGTGTTGCCAGTTATACTTCTCAGTGTGTTTGGCAGGATTTCCTGCCTATTTGCAGTCACTTTTTTTTATCTTATTCTTTGTCCTTCGTCTTGCAATTTTTGTTACCTGGGTCAATGCTTACATATTTTCCAATGCCTCCTAAATGCAACTGCAATCTTTACCCCTTTGGTGGTCACACTACTCACACACTTGCATGTTATGCTCATTCATTGTGTTTGACTATACAATCACAGTGTGATAAGGTACTTACATATTGTTGTGGGTGACATTATTTTAGCTCACCTACGCTTGGTTTTAAGGCAAGCTCATATTGATTACATTCTGATTATTGCACTTATAATTCATAGGCATCACAAAGCTCTACTTTAGTTATACTGTGCAGACTCTTGCATTGGTAATGATGGAGTATCGACATCTTCACTCTAGAACTAATTTCATTTTAAAAAGGGTATGTATTCACTTTCCTGTCCTACTACAGTTTTGAAATGTGGTTTGGAGCAAATCTTATCACCACTACTTGAATGACTGTTTTTCTTCTAAAAAATAGCTTAACTTCTTACTTCTGCAGTAGAAGGTCTGAAGTTGAATGTTGTAAACTCTTTGATGATCAGAGATCATAAAATAATTTATGTTTGAAAGAACCCTGTGGTGGTGCATTCCTTTCCCCCTTTTTCCCAGGGTCACTCTATGACCTCAGGAACTCCTGATAAACTTTGGCCCTCCTGTAATGAGTTGGGCAGTGAAGCATCCCTTGCCTGTTCCCCGAACTCTTGCATGGTTGAAGTGAGGAATGGCACTGACCATACCAGAACTTTTGTTACCTAACCCAGGTGGGGGACAAACTTGGGGATAATCCGTCATTTCCTGACACCCTTATCTGAGTGGTAACTTGAATGGAATGGCACCATTGCTGTTGAAATCCTGGGAATTATCACAAATGACTAAAGCCAATCATGTGACGACCCTATAAACAGTGGTCCTTAGTGAGCCCTTTGAGCTCTCCTGGACCGCAGCGGGCTGCGCCCAGAATGTTCCTCTGAGTAGGACAAATCTCAGAGCTGGCGAGCTCTTGAGTTTGTGATATTCAGAGGACTGTCGGGACCTGGGCTGAAACACTCCTCAGCCGAGACACTCCTTGGGGCTCAACCCTTTGCCTGTTGAGAAATGCGAAGGCACTTAACGTGAGTATTTCACGAGACTCGAGGGGAATTTTTAACAGGTATACCTTTATAAATTCATCTAGCTTTAGGCCTTTTTAAACTTATCTAGCTTTGGTACCATATATATATATATATGAATTGATCTAGATCTTTTCTGTATGTGTGTTTGTGTGTATTGATTTAGATAATCAACGATAAGCACAATCTGCAGTTAAGTTGCTTTAGTAGTTGTAGTAAACTTGACTACCTCACTTTGTAACTGCCAAATTGGTTAATGATTAATTGTTATTAGAATCTTATGATTTACCTCAAAACTGTGAATGAACTTTAAATTGCTACTAAACACATACAATCCCTTAGGCATAAATTGTTGCCCAGGTCTGAGACTAAGGGTAGGTCCAGCCACACCTAGACTCCTCTCCGAGAAGGAGTTTAGAAAGCAAGGGGGTCTACTCTGAACCTCGTGACTCAACGGGAGGGTCTCCTTATCCCTTTTGTATTAGACACAAACTGTTGTCCAAGTCTGAGACTAAGATTGGATCTAGCTGGGTCTTCTCTGAACCTCGTGACTCAACAGGAGCGTCTTCCTTACCCTTTTTGTTCTCGGTCTTTCTATAAATCATTCTGACAAAACTCTGACCATGATTTTCCCTGTGTATACTTAATACGTGTAATGAGTAATAGAGTGAACCTTGCAATCGAATTCTGTTAAGTCGCACTTTTATAGATTTCTATTAAAATCACTTCTTGCTGATACCTTTGCCGGTGATTCTTTAAGCGGCCCCAAACCCACTCATTTGCAACCCATAGAGCTCTTCTAATCCAATCCCTTGCCTGAAGCAGGGATAATTTCCAAGTTAGAACAAGTTGCTCAGAGTCTTGTCTAGTCAAGTTTTGAATGTCTCCAAGAATGCAAGTTTGACTGCCTCTATGGGCATCCTGTTCCAGCGGACAACCACTCTCAAGAGTGGTTTTTCCCCTTACATTTAGTTAGAACTTCCCCTGCAGCAACTTGTGTCAGATGCTTTTTGTCCTTTTATTGTGCACTTCTGTAAAAAGTCTGGCTCCATTTTCTGTATAAATGTCCCATTTGATATTTGAAGACAGCACTTAGATCTTCCCTTAGTGTTCTTTCTACAAGCCAGACAAATTGAGCTTCCATGGCCTTTCCTCAGTGGCACATGGTCGAGACCACTAACCATCTTAGAGGTCTTCTGATAACTAGTCACTAGATAAAAGAGCCCCTAAGCATCTACACTCTTTTTTTTTCCCAACCCTTGTGACAAATGGTTTGAGCCAGATATGAACAGGTATTGGTGGGATCACCAATTGCCATGTCTTCAGCATTGTCTCTGCCAGTTGCAGCTTAGTCATGGCTTTTTCAGTAGTTCCCTTAGAAATGTATGTTGTGGTCAGCTTAAACAAAAACAAATCAATCAGTCAGTCAAACAAACAAACAAACCAACTGCCACAACTTCTATCATCTGGCTACTTAACTTTAAAAACAGTGCTCATTATCCTCAGGAGACATCCACCTATGTAAAGGTGTTCCCCCTGTTTCACAAAAGAGGTTAGCTTTTTTTTTTTTCCCCCAAATGGAGGTGGCTAAGAAACTTTCTGTGATGAAAATTTTTGATACATGAAAATGAAAACTAATACAGCCTCATAAAATGTTTTCGTTGGAAAATATTAATTGCATCCAAGAGAAGGCTAGAGAAAAAAAAAAAAGTAAGTAGAAAAAACAATGGAGAAATTGTTAAGTTCTTCACAGATTCAAAGCCAAAGTCTGTTAAACAAGAATTTGAATAAGAAATATCAAATATACTCAGTTTGCAGAGAATTATAAATTGGTGCTGAAGACATTTAAAAGTCATGCTGATTTGGTAGAGGTTTGTTGGGTTTTCTTTGATATTTGTAGAGAAAATAATTACACACCAGTAACAGCCTAATATCAGTACAGCAGAACTTCTATTTGATTTTTTTAACACATTATACATAGTATTTTTTTTTGTAGTTTTGCATATGTAGTGCATACATAGAGATGATTAAAAAAGATTAAGAACTAAGCACTATCATGAAGTGTCTATTAATTTACTAAAATGTCACTTCATATTTAACACTGGACTGATTTATCAGTCTTCTGAAGACTCCTATCTCAGCAATCTCTAATTTCCTAACTGATTCTGAATATGTACACAAATATACAGTTCTAACACTAGTGAAAATAATTTACAATACTGAACAGTAAAGTATATGATTAATAAACCTAATGCAAATCATGCATGCCACCTAATGACTTTTTTGGGGTTTTTTGCGATCTTTTACATTTAACAGCTTAATCCTCACAAGGACTTACATGTTGGAGTTACCCATTTTCAGGGCAACACCACAGACTAGAATTAGCTAATTTAATTTTGAATGAGCAGGGAAGTATGAAATTTCAAAATAAGATTCACAGCATGCAATGTGTTAGAGAGGAGACACCAACACTACCCAATGGTTAATGCTATTAAGCTGGGATGTAAGCCAAATATCTTTCATTATTTATATGCCTGATTTTGACCTCTAGAAAAGTACCATCCTCTCTCCCTTTACTTGTATTTTAGCTAAAGTTGTTCTTTTTTGTAAACTATTGACAAAATTAGCCTGGGAAACCAATACTGCATAACAGCTCAGTGGCTAGAGCAGTCCCTCAGGCAGTGAAAAACCCAGCTACAGGTGCTGCTTCTGAGCCCTTATTTCCACCAAAAAGATTGACTTAAATCATTCCATTCAAAACCTCCCACTATCAGACAGAAGAATATTCTGACAACAGACTCTGAAGTTCACTCTCTAATAAAAATTATTAATTCAGAAAGAGGGTGCGAAATGTCATAAGTACAAATATACAGCCAAATAGAAAGGAAATCCTTTCAAAAAGGTGAGACACAGCTTTTAGTGCTGGGATTTTGCTCTCATAGCCAAAGATCTCAACTGTTTCATAACGATTTCAATAATATCTCTTAGGTTCAACTTAGTTGTTTTGTGCAGAACAATCGTTTCGCTGGGATCCTTCCCAAAGAGTGCCCCTATTTGACATACTAAGGATGGGGAACATTCACCCAGGAAAAATGTAAAATGTGACCTCAGAACCAGTTGGGATGATTTTCTATGTTTCATTTCTATTTTACAAGTATTAGTTTATCAGACATAAATCTGCTTAGACCTTTCACTAGTGGAGATAGATATATTGTTCTGGACTCGTAGTCATCGTGTAGAAGTTTGGACATGACAGAGATATCTCTCTTGGACCATTGCAGTTTTCAGTCTGCACAGAAACAAATATGTAAGCTTTGAGGAATTTTACTGGATGAAATCTAAGCATCTTATCTCTCTCCAGAGTTAGGCACCAGGTGAACACAGTTTTTCACAATTACATTTTGGATTAAGTTCCTAGTGGCAGGTACATAATAGTACATGTTTACTTAACCTCTAAATGGTTATACAAGGCACAAAGTCAGTGATCCTCTTCTGTGGATCTAGCCTTAAGACCTTAGAACAAGAACAAATAGTAATGGGATATAACATTTTTCTTCAGACACTTTTCCTTTAGGTGCTATTTTCATTAACACACTAAGTAAATGTAATTTTACAGTAATTCACCTTCTTCTTTCATGCATTTTTTTAAACTATGAAAATAAGAAATTCAACACCTATGACAGCTATGTTACATTTAGTCATTATTTTTAAAGGGTAGAGTCTTCAGGCTCCTTCTAGAGAGGTTCAATATATTTTAAATGAAGATAACCATTCTCAGACTACGTGCTTCTTTAAACTCACGACAAAACTGTGTTCCGGTCTTTGTATTTGGTAACCTGATATATTCGCATAACTCTGTACTTCGAAACTCTGGGAGGGTTTTGTTCTGCTAAATTTGTATGAGAACAATAAAACCAGTTGTGTTAAGTGGCATTTATAGACAGTGGAAAGAAATAAAACTCTTTTAGGGCACAGTTCATTGTATGTGGGATTCAACAACCTGGACATGGTCATTTTAGGAACCACGAGATATCCCATGCATTTTCCAGCTGCACTTCAGATTGTGTGAGTGTCTTAGAGGACCATTTTCATATCTACTAACCCTTTCCAGATACCTTGGCTGCTCAATGCTGTCTGAAATGACCCTAGAGTCTGTTTAGGCTTTTAGGTTTATTACTTTCCATTGACTCTGCAAGAAGCTGAGGGAACTAGGTATGATGTATATAATAGCACTTTAAATGCCTAAATTAGGTGAAACTAATTTTACCGTGTAGAGAACATCAAATACATGTTGCCTACAGACTGCAGGAAAAAACAACACACTTATTTTATCCTTGGTATACTGAAAACAATCTCACTCTAAATAAGAATGTAGTCCGAATCGGAACTAGATAGTGTATTTTGCAATTATACTAATTCATAACTAGATAGGCTCTTGGGCACCTCATTGGGGTGGTAAGCATACTGGTGCTCAGCCTGACAGCTTGCTAAATCCTTGATATCTTTTGTGTGCAATAACCAATGAATAACTGCTTTGTACATGCAAGTTGTGCATATCCTACTTGCTTGTATCTCTTCGCGCGTGGCTAAAGATGCCCCAACAAACAGACCTAAAAAGGCGCTGTAACAAAACATATGATGCCTTCTCAGAAACCACAGGATATTCATCTTGGCTTTAATCTACCTCTTTAAATGAGTGCAGGTATCCCATCTTACCTGCCAGTGTTGGTGTCACAGATGCCATAAAGACTAGTAAAAATCACTAGGTACTTACATTTTGGCAATCAAATCCCATCCTAAATTCTAGATCTGAGTTACTAAGTCTGAGATCCTTTTGTTTCCAAATGAAAGAGGCATCCCTTGTGTATAATTCTTCTGTTAAGAAAGTTATATAAAACAGAGAAGCAGAACTGCCCTATTAAAGCATGCATGTCTATGAAGTCATCCTAAGAAGGCTAGCTCAGGCTTAGGTATCTAGGGTGTAATTATATAGTAATGTTTTGCAAATCCACTATGTTTTCATAACTATAATTGTGTTATTTGCATTATAAATATAAATATTATTTAAAAAGTAATAAACATGAAAAAAATGAAATATATCTTCTGTGACTTTTCTCTCTTAAAAGAAGACACAATTATTTTATTCATTTAACAAATTTGCCTATAGTTTGCCAATTGCTAGTGAACATGAGAAAAAGCTTTAAAACCTTATCTGATAAGAATATTACATTTTCTTATGTACAAAATTTCCAAATTATTTCTCTCTGAGCTGACATGCAAATGACCAGTGAATGCTATTGAATGATTCATTGTAAGTTTAGCTGATCATTATTGTTGTTTTTTTGTTCTGTACAGTTTTGTTTTTTTTTTTCCTGGGGAGTCTAAATGTCCATGCTTTCCCTTTAAGCAAGTGAATCCTTCCTGCTGTGAATTTGCTACAGTACTATCTCTTTAGGAGTTTTGGATCTCAGTAGAGATCATTAGGCTCTTGAGAGATGCTAACACCTCACAAACACTGTAAACAACGCCTTTTCAACCTTGATTGCAGTTTTTGTATTCCCTGATTAATGTTTGTGCACTGAGATCGATTAAGAATATAAAAGGGGGAAAAACATTTGAAGACATGGTCTTGATCACCAAATTCTTCCTAAATACCTTGTGAATACAGTAACAATGAGTAAAACTTATTTCATTCTTTCTTTTCAGTTAAAATTAAAGTAAATCTCTGAACAACCTTCACTGACAGATAAGACAATGTGAAATGAAGATAAACTTTTAAAGAATAATGTTTTATAATAAAATTTGTACACAGGATTGAAATATGTTAGCATAGAAATTTAGCTCCAAAAATGGTATACATTTTGAACTAGCAAGGAATCCTGAATTTCTCTGGCATTCATAATTTTGATCTTAGCCCATTGATGGAGATTAGCTTGGATCAAATTTTCAGCCTCTTTACAAGAACAAAACACCATCATCTTTTCAACATGACAGAAGAACTGGAGATTACATAAACAAGACATATTCTGCAATGGTCCTACTATGTTATAGCTGTAGGGAACATTTCAACACATTGATGGATGGTAGATGGCCTCTGGAGACAAGAGCTTCAGCTTAAAAGATAATTGCATTTATAAACTCAGCAAGCCAGAGCACAATACTCATTGTAACTGTAAGATTTTCTTAAAGCATTGCAAAAAGATGCTGATGGCATCACCAAATGTTGAAAAATGTGTGTTGTGCCCTCAGGTAATGTGAAGAGAGATGCAAACCCAGCTGCGCAGCCTGAAGCTGGCCTCCAGCATAAGCTGTTAGAGCTCTGACTTCTATATGGCAGGCAATCCCACTGGCAAAAAGGGTGAGTGAAAGCAAGAGAAGGGGGAGCAGATAGAATAAAGTTAATATTACAGATTATTTTAAAATATCCTGTTTAAGTTTGTAAACAGACTGTCTTATGGAAAAGATATGAACTAGCTCAGACCTCTGTGAATGAAATAGGCTTTTAAACTGACTGCCAAGGTGAAAGTGATGTAGTAGATACAGTCTGTTACAGTACCTATTATTTTATATTGCTCGCTTCTGTAATTTTAAACAATGAAGATTTGTT
The DNA here is from genome assembly GCF_000690835.1 of Fulmarus glacialis. Classification (NCBI taxonomy): domain Eukaryota; kingdom Metazoa; phylum Chordata; class Aves; order Procellariiformes; family Procellariidae; genus Fulmarus; species Fulmarus glacialis. The sequence goes on from NW_009197058.1 coordinate 17,327, forward strand.
GCTTAGAAGTTAGGTAACTAACAGGTGTTGTGTTTGTAAGTGTGTGGAATTGTAACGAGTATAAACTGTGTATCCTAGAAGCATTGTTAGCTTCTAGTGAAGATTAACCTTGGAAATGAGAACCATAAACAAATGTGGTCCAGACATGGCTCGGAGACAAACCTCGACCTTGTAAGGAAAGAAAGAAACAAGTTCATGAAGAGTTCACTACCCTGCCGACCACCAGAGACCACCCAAGACCCTCAAGAAGACCCTAAAGGCTTTAGTGTGCATGTGTCTAGGATGATGTAATATTATAATTAGTTCTTGGAAATTTAATGAATATGTAAAAGAGAAACTTAAAATATGTATGAGAAGCATGGATATAAACAGAAAGGTGATTAGACCAGGTGTGCTTGATTTGTGGCAAGTCCACCGAGCACCCAGACCTGAATAAAACAATATCTCTCCTGCGTGTGTGGAATTGGTTACTTGCATGCCGGGCACGAATCCGCTTTTCGGACAACAAAAGTGTCAGTAATTAATACTCATGAGGAAAGATAGCATAGAAAGGGGAAGATGAGTTGTAGTTGCCAAAGATACAGATCTAGGTTTCATCACAATACAGAAGAGGGTGAGAGGTCTAGAAACAAAGAGGGAGAGGAATTCTAAATTGCACTAAAAAATTCCTAGTGGCTTCCTGTTCATCCCTAGACAGAATGTTTTGGACATGAGAAGACTTCAAGGCAAAAAAGTATCCAAACAGACAAAAGTATTTCTTTAATTCTCTAAAGGTATAGGCTCCTGCTACACAACATGAAACAGAAAAAAAATGACTTGTGTTTTTTTTAATTATCGATAAATATAGTCCCTTTTGTTAGAAATTATCTGACATCTCATCCCAAGTGCTTCTTTCAGTCCATCAAACATTTGCCTCCTCTGGTGCTGAACTTCCAGCTGTTGCTTTTCATCCAGATGTCTATTCCCTGCGGACAGCATAGGAGTTCCATTTGGTAGGTAAGCAACAAAAGCTGAAGATTTATATTGAGCTTGTGTCAGTAATCATATTTATACATTGAATATCATATGATATCAATGAGAGGACTGATTCTGTAGTACTCATTCTGTATATATGCACTATGTATAGAGTTTGAAAGCTTTAGTCTTAAGCTGAATGTAAGCTTCTGTTTATGATATTTTTAATGATAAACTGTCTTTAACTGTAGCATACATTTTCTCTGAAACTTAAATTACAGTTCAAATGTTTATGACTTATTACCATCAATCTCACTACTTTATTCTTTATTGACCATAGAGATTAAAATAATTTAATACGCATACTGTCTTTCTTTTTTATTTCTCATTCTATTTTCTCTCTTTTTGTTTTATGGTTTTGTCGGGATTTTTCTTTGGAAATGCAGCACAGTGAGGTGCCATATCCAATTAATTTGAAAAAGCAAATCCATGTAAAATCCTCCAATTTAGAAAAAAAAAAAACAACAACAAACTAGTTATGAATTAAATATCACAGTCCCACTATCTATTTTAAAGCAACAGAAATGCTCTCATATTTTGTTCCTTTGCAGTTATAAAATGAATAAATGAGATCTGAATCATGAGGTTTACTGTAGAAAACATAACATGTTAATTCCATCTAAAAAGTGAATACAGAAGCAATTACATATGTGAAAATCACAATTTATTCTCTATTGTTCTAATCTTTCCTAAAAATAGTGAAGAGAGAAGGAGCTAGTCTCAGTCCTTATTGATTATACTTTCATTATTTAATTTATGGATATTTGTCCATATTTTTACACATTTCAGAAAACCACCATGCCATGGTATGTTTATGATTCATAAGTTTGGCTTTGATTAGCTTATTTAGGAGTATACATTAGTTTAAACATCTTACAGTTTTAATGGAAAGACAGATGCCTTTAGACAGTGATTCAGAAGTGTTAAGCATTACTTCAGCTCTGTATTACCCATCTCTTATCAAAGATTGCATTCATAGCTTAGCTCCCATTTTCTACTTATTAATATTAGTAGCTTAATTTTTGGGTCTTTGAATGCTCCTAAATGTGCTATGTGAATATTCATAAATCATTGAAAATATGACCATCATCTATATATATATTATAGCCACCTACAAACTTTTAAACTGGAAATATATTTTGGTCTACCTGAATTTTTAAGATTGTGACAATTGGTCAGTATTGTTTTATGACATTTACAGAAACATTAAACTACAAGTAATACAGTAGCGGAAGAATGAAACAGTATACTAAAAGCTCTGAGGACAAAATAATTGCTTCCCAAAGGAAAGCACAATCTGTTAGGACGTTCTTTGGGGATCTCTTTGTCCTTATCTGTTTGAATACTATAGAACTGGTAAGGACTATTGACCTTTAGTTTGAACAGGAAAGACCTTTGGATTTTTAAGCAAGCACTGCAGAGGGAAGCAGAGCCATGGATTATTAAAAAGAAAAAAAGAGGGTGCATACGCTCAGGACAATTAAAACAGGATTCTAAATGCATGGTTATGACTTAATGAGTTAGTTCCACTTAAACAGGCTTAGTATTTTAATGTATACAATGCCATCCTGTAACTTAGGGCCATTTAATACAGATTTTCTTTTAACCAAGTCAGACTCTTAAAATATTTGAACGGATTACATTTGGCAGTTACATTTAATTGGAAACTGAGAAAAAATATTGCTGCCTTGAATAGCAGCTGAAATGTTCATATATCTTCTTCCATGTCATCACATTATAGAATAACAATAGCCAGAAAATTTGCAATTGTCAAACTAGTTTATTGTATTTTGGCAATAGAAGCATGAAAGATACTTTTCTTGTCAAATATGGTCTAAAATTAAATAGTTTCGTTTTCTGTTACAAAATAAGTCCAACAAAGGAAATTAGTGGGTTGGCAATGTACTTTAGTCAATATTCTACAGAACATAATTATTTATGACCAACTTTTAGCCAACTAGCCTAATGTCTTCATTCAATCTTCAGTGTATATCTGTACTTCACACTGCTATTATACCTTTGGAAGCTGCCAGATGGATTTAACCAAATTTGTCTATAGGTAAGAGGTCTCAAGACAGAAAGTCTGTGATAAGCTTCAGGAGTTTTTCTAATTTCATCTTGATTTTTTTTACTGGACTTTGTCCACCGGGTCATATTGAAAAGAAACCCTGAATACCAGTGCGTAGGTAGGCCATACTCTTACAGGCAATGTGGGGTAGCTTTCAACTTACATATAGCATCCCAAGTTCACTTGTCATTCTCCAAAAGTACCCTGTGGCACCACAGACTTTCATGCTCCTGAGGCCACATATCAGCACATATCTGCATTTTTTTTTTCTTTTTTCTGTGACAAGTAACATTTAACATGGCTTCAGCTCTGAAGTCCCCATGCTGCTGTGTAAATTTGGTGACAATGGAGTGCTACAGAAAAAGTAAGAAGACAGAGGAAACTTTCTGAACAAAGCTGAGATAATTTGCATAAGTATAAAAAGGTTGTGGTGAGAGGAAAACTGACTAGAAGTGGCAAAAAAAGGAAAAAACTGTTGCACTGTAAGGACTTTGTGTGTTTGCAAATAATTTACCTCCTTCAGTTCCTTCCCTTAAAGAAACAATAATTTCTACTCCCAAATAAACAATACAAAGGATATTTGCTTAAACAAGGTAAGGAAGGAATATAATCTACATTCCTTCTGGATTAAATCACCTAAATTTACAAGCTGCTATTCAAAAGAAAAAGTTAGAGCTGATCAAAACACAGTAGGTCTTACGTAATATCTTGATATTTTGAGGGATATACTAGGATTACTTAGTTTCTAAGAGGGTTTTGTTTTGTTTTGTTTTGTTTTTTGTTTTGGTTTTGGGTTTTTTTTCCCCCCAAAAAAGCAGTAAGAATTGTCCTTGTGGGTTTTTTCTTTTTTTCCCAGAAAGTTAATAAAAATATGAAATCAAATTTTTTATCGGTCTGCTCCTGCCCACTTTGCATTTGATTAATAACAGAATATTTCTTTATTAAATACACCAATTAAATAATTATTAACTAGTACTGTGAATATAAGAAAATAGGATGGGTAGTGTCCAGAGCAAAACTACTCCAAAATGTATGAATTTGGGTATAGTGATATCTTTTTTCCTCTGATTTTGGAACTAAACAAACAAACAAACAAACAACAACAGAAAAACAAACTCTAAAAGTATTTGATTTTTATTATATAGTAGTTCTATTTCTTTTTGGTTTACAGGTAACTATTCCTCTCAGTCACATCAGTGAGCTTTATCATTTCATTGATAAGGAAGAATTTGAACCTTCATCTTATGGCTAACTTTCTGATTTTCTTTGCATTTGTTCTGTGTTAAATTGAAAGCTCAGGATAAAGGCTCAATCACATCCACATTTGAAAGTCAAAATTATGTTATGAGCAATTTATTACCTGTCTGATTTCATAAACTTTATTGGTTTTGCCCCTTAGAGACAGGTAGTTGGGAACAATATGAAACCTAGAATTAGCAGTGAAAAGTTTTGACTCAGAGCAGATTTCAAATTGTTTATTTTGGAGGTCTGGGAATTGATTGTCTGCCAGCAAGTTTAATTTAAAGCTTCAGGACTCTAGTATATACCTAATAGTAATATATACTTCTATGTATTATTTTGTAATTTTTGCAGTGTTAGTAAAATTAAAAGGGAAAAGTTAAAATTGAAATTACACAGTAAAAAGTAAAAGGTAAGATAAGTATTTTATTCATGCTAATTAGAGAAACACTGGCATCAGACTTGAAACTTGACTGGTTTTGATCAACCCGATTTTACCTCTGAACACTCTACAAGCTTTCAGCAATACACCTTTAGGGGAGTATTGGTATACAAGCAGAACAAATGTCTTCAATAAAGCAAATTATTTTATTATATTTATTTTTCAATTGGCTGTTATTGAAGTAGAATCTCAAAAAAATTACCTGTAAGGTTGGTGTTGCCTGAAAATGACCTTAACAATCATAAATAGTTATACAATCCCAGCATCTTGCAAATGCTAGGTTAAATTTAACAAAAACTCACTACGATCTTTATTGCTTCAATTATTTTCTCTCACTGTAAGATTGTGATTTTTTTAATAGTTTAATTTTTTCCGCTTCATCTTCTAGTCATTGAATCTTGCTGTATCTTGTTGTTAGTGTAGAATCTCCTACACTTTTTGTTCCTTTAGTAAGTATTTATATATGATCACCAAATTCACTAAACATTATTCTGAAAACTACAGAAACTTAACTTCTTGAGTCTTTAGGATATGTTTCCAAATGTTTTAATGATACCAATAGCTGTTCCATAAATACTTTTCCATTTCTTCAGGATCCTAAAGTGTGGACAACAGTTAATTACACAGCCACATTTTCTTCATTAAAGCCCATCTCATTATGATGTAAATCTTGAAATACATAAAATCAGCATACCGAACAAGGTTATTATATGTGGGATAATCTCTCTTTTAAGAAGAGGGAGAATGTTAAAGGCTTGTATTGCCTGAGGCAGGGATCTGTAGGAGCAGACAGAAATATCTCCTGAGTTACCCTATTTAAAGCCGCCCTGAAGAATGCTAATTCTACTTTTGCTTCCTCCCTGCTGCAAGAAAAACATCATACATTTAAAAAAAAAAAAAAAAAAAAAGTATACTACATATTCTGGAGAATCAACTTGAAATTGATCTTGTGGTCTGATTTGCAGAAATGCTGGATTCTTGTACCATCAGTTCATGCTGTTTAAGTTCTCTCCTCTCTTCCCTAGATCCTGCCTAAATACATGCTGCTGTCCTCGTCTTTGCTTTTATCATTGTTCCTTCCTCCTTTGGCCTTTGTTTTATCTACACCTTATTTTCACTCCGGATTCCTTCTGAGACCATTTCTGTGCTCTCATTCACTTTTCCCCACCCTCACTTTCTCAATGCCAGTTCTTGGCCTCCATGTGTTTTTTTCTTTATTCTTTGTCATAACTTTCCACAGCCTTTTTCTCTCCACCTTTCTCCTTTGAATATGAAACAGGAGCCTTTTACTCTCCATTTGTCTGTGAAACGGCAAGAAAATAGTGATAATCATTACACTGTCTTATTTGGTGGAGCAGTTATTTCAAAGTAAGCACTATGGACCATCTTCAGAACTAAAATTAAACGTACTCTAATAATTTAAATACTGAGTTCTGTGGGAGTTACCACTGAGTACTTGAAAATCATTACAGAACATCTAATTCACAGCCTCAGCAAGGCAAATGGTATTGGTAGCAATTGGACAGGAATGAGAAGAAATTGTTTGAGAATCCAGATTGCCACGGTGCATGAGATAACCAGTGATCTGAAATATTTTACAAATACTAGTAATCAAGTCTTTCCTGTCTGTCTATTGTCCTCATAGCGTTAGAGCAGAATGAAACTACACCTACTCTTGTCACCGTGAAAGTCAATGCAGCCCACTCTGTACTCCATTGTCTAAAGAAGAAGACCATAAATATTTTGTAGTACCGGAAAATCAGTTATGATGTTATGGTAAGTTTAAAGAAATATTGTCCTGGTTTCGGCTGGGATAGGGTTAAATTTCTTCCTAGTGCTGTGTTTTGGATTTAGTATGAGAAAAATGTTGATAACACACTGATGTTTTCAGTTGTTGCTAAGTACCCTGCTAGTCCAAGGATAGCTCCCATGCCTACTGACTGAGCTAGGTACACAAGATGGGAGGGAACATAACCAGGAGAGCCAGCTCAGCTGGCTAATGGGGTATTCCATACCATGTGACATCATGCTCAGTATATGAATGGTAGGCGTGATCCAGGAAGTACCGATCGCTACTTGGTTATCGGTCAGAGCGGGTGGTGAGCAATTGCACTGTGCATCACTCATTTTGTATATTCTATCATCATTATTATTATTTTCCCTTTTCTGTTCTATTAAACTATCTTTATCTTAACCGACCAGTTTTTCTCACTCTCACCCTTCTGATTCTCTCCCCACCCCACCTGCGGGGGGAGTGAGCGAGCGGCTGTGTGGTATTTGGCTGCCTGCCAGGTTAAACCATGACAAATATCAATTCCACTTCCATATTTTTTCAATATTTCTGAAAAGAAAAAAACATTTATTCCGTGTTTTAGGGATGGCCTTGAAATTTTCCCACAAACAATGCAGAGAAGTTTTCAAGGAGTACTTCACCATAAAATTAAATTTTCAAAGAAAAAAAAATCCCAACATTTCATCAATCACTCTCCCATGAGTTTATTTTGGTACCCACTTATTTTTCAACAAAGGAGAGGAAAAAAAAAAACAAAAACCCCAAACTGAGAACATTGTCTTTTACTGAATATATTGAATGTCAAAGAATTTCTAAAACCACCTCCACTTTTACTGAAATAGGCTAATGTTTACCTTCTGCTTTTTAACAGATATTCCAGCACCCAATGGAGCTGTAGACACATAAACTTAAACAGGTACAAAAAGAAAGCATCTCAGTGCACTGCCCAGAAATTGTTTTAAATATAAATTTTGAATAAGATTCAACTAACTTATGTTAAATTCAAATGCCATGTTTGTAACATTTCTAACAAAGAAAACACTCAGATTGTTTTACAATCAATGTGCAAAGATACCCACTGATGTCCACCAAGTTCTTCCCTTTCCGCTTTTTTTCTCTATTTATAATTTGATCCTTATTTCCTTTCCAGTTCTTTCAGTATTTCTTTGGCCTTCTGTAGTTCTTATTACTAACAACATGAAATTCCAAAAATTTCGGAGACCTAATTCTCTCATAACTAATTTTCAGCCCAGAGAATGATAGTTCTTGGTTTCTCTATCACAGTCACTGAATTACCTCTATTGTCTCCATCCGTTCATTAAAGAGAAAATTCTCTTCTCACTTCTTCATTAGCAATAATTTGCAACAGGCAAGCTGAATTATTAGATAAGATAAACACACACACATATATATATAGATTGCTCAGAATCCAATTTCATATGCCAAGACTATAAGGCTCATCACTGAGAACGCAAAGCTTCCCTTTCCCTCCCTCTTCCCAAAAATCAGGATATTGTAAACAAAGAAGCAGACCCACTACCTTTACTCTTCCGGTTATGTGGTCTGCAGGGTTTCACACCGCACATTGCAGTTTAAAAGTAAGAAACTTGCATATGAGCTAATAATCTTCCTAAGATTCTCAAGGAAACTCCAGAAGCTGGGGATTTAGGAGAAAGACGAAATGTCATAAGCACAGCTCCAACAAACTCTTCTTATATCGTATTTCCAAACTCTGTATATCACACTAAACCTGGTCACCTATGAATCATAGAATCATAGAATATCTCAAGTTGGAAGTGACCCATAAGGATCATCGAGTCCAACTCTCTGCTCCTCATAGGACTACCTAAAACTAAACCATATGGCTAAAAGCACCGTCTAAATGCTCCTTGAACTCTGACAGGCTTGGTTCCGTGTCCGCTTCCCTGGGGACCCTGTTCCAGTGACCAGCCACTCTCTCAGTGAAGAACTTTTTCCTGATTTCCAGTCTGAACTTCTCCTCACGCAGCTTCATTCCATTTCCTCGTGTCCTATCGCTGGTCACCAGAGAGAGGAGATCAGCACCTCCTCCTCTGCTGCCCCCCTGGTGGAAGTTATAGACTGCGATGTTGTGAGCCTTCTGTTCTCTAAGCTGAACAAGCCAAGTGACCTCAGTCCCTCCTCATAAGTCTTGCCTTCAAGACTTTTCACCATCTTGGTCACCCTCCTCTGGACACACTCTAATAGTCTGATGTCCTTCTTATATTTAGGCACCCAAAACTGCACACAGTGTTTGAGGTGGGGCCATACCAGTGCAGTGTAGAGTGGGACAATCACCTCCCTCGACCAGCTAGCTATGCTGTGCTTGATGCACCCCAGGACACGGTTGGCTCTTTTGTCTGTCAGGGCACACTGTTGACTCATATTTAATCTGCCATCAACCCAAACTCCCAGATCTCTTTCTGCAGGGCTGCTCTCCAGCCTCTCATCCCCCAATTTGTACGTATAACCAGGCTTACCCCATCCCAGGTAGAGAATCCAGCACTTGCCCTTGTTAAATTTCATATGGTTGGTGATTGCCCAGCACTCTCATCTATCCAGATCTCTCTGTAAAGCCTCTCTACCCTAGAGGGAGTCCATAGCTTCTCCTCGTTTAGTATCGTCAGCAAACTTACTCAATGTACATTCAATTCCTGCATCCACATAATTTATAAAAACGTTTAAGAGCACTGGCCCTAAAATTGAGCCCTGGGGAACCCCACTGGTGACTGGCCACCAGCCTGATGAAACCCCATTTACTATAACTCTTTGAGCCCAACCTGTCAGCCAATTGCTCGCTGGACTTGTCTAGCTGTGTACTGGATGTTTTGCCCAAAAGGATACTGTGAGAGACAGTACGCAAAGCTTTGCTAAAATTTGCTAAAATGAAATGCAAATAATTTTAACAATCTATGTTAATTCATTATTGAATAATCCCCATTTCTTTCAGTTCCCCTTCCCTTCCCTTCCCTTCCCTTC
>NW_009197059.1:0-1063 GCF_000690835.1 Fulmarus glacialis
ATCACCAGGGTCTTGGGACACCACTGAGGACATCCCCAGGGGGGGTTCAGGACACAGCTGGGGACATCAACATGATGTGGAGAAGACACCAGGGTGTCACCAGGGGCCGGGGACACCTTATGGGATGTCACCAGGGCTGGGGACATCAACGTGGTGTGGAGAAGCCACCAGGGCATCACCAAGGTATTGGGACATCCTATGGGATGTCACCAGGGCTGAGGATGTGGTTGGGGACATTGATGGGCTGGGGACACCTTAGGGGACATCACTGTGGGGTGTTACCAGGGGCTGGGGACATCAGCGTGCGGTAGAGAAGCCACCAGGGCATCACCAGGATCATGGGACACCACTGAGGGCATCACCAGGGTCTTGGGACACCACTGAGGTCATCTCCAGGGGGGTTGAGGACAGAGCTGAGGACATCAACATGGTGTGGAGATGCCACCAGGGCATTACTGGGACATCCCCAGGGGGGTTAAGGACACAAGTGGGGACATCCGCATGGTGTAGAGAAGCCACCAGGGCATCACCAGGCACTGGGACACTTTATGGGATGCCACCAGGGCTGGGGACATCAAAATGGTGTGGAGATGCCACCAGGGCATCACCGAGGTCTTGGGACACCACTGAGGACATCCCTGGGGTGCGGTTGAGGACACAGCTGGGGACATCAACATGGTGTGGAGAAGACACCAGGGTGTCACCAGGGGCTGGGGCCACCCCACGTGATGTCACCAGGGGCTGGGGACATGGTTGGGGACATTGAGAGGGACTGGGGACACCTCAGGGGACACCACTGGGGGCTGGGAAGACCCTGTGGGGTGTCACCAGGGGCTGGGGACATCAGCGTGGGGTGGGGAAGTCACCAGGACGTCACCAGGGGCGGGGGACACCTTGTGGGACGTCACCGCGTGCTGGGGACAGCGCTGATGACATCATGGGGGCTTGGGGACACCTTACAGGGAGTCACCAGGGGCCGGGGACACCACACGGGACGTCACCGGGGTGTGGCGACACGGTGGGGACATCCCCCACCCCACCCCCGCCCGCGGACCCAGGCGTC
>NW_009197060.1:0-7172 GCF_000690835.1 Fulmarus glacialis
GATTCTATGATTCTATGATTCTAATGTCAGTCTCCTGTCATTTCTCTGCAGGCTCAGAAATCCCCTCCTAGCCATCTCCCAGGTTGCCATGAGCCTCCTTTATTGTTAGGTGAGATGCAGGTACTCAGCTGGTGTAAATCTCTATCACTAATTAAATTATAAAGTGTGGCAGCGACCAAGTCTAACCCGGTCATTAGCACAAAGCCAAACTCAATAGGAAATGAAGCCTGTGTTTTAGTGGACAGGAACATTGACCTTGGAAAGAGCTTGCCTGGAGAAGTGATGACTTCATGGTCCTTTGAATTCTTCAAAGCAAGACTGGGATGTAGCCAAATAAAAACAGTAGCTACCCAACAGAAACTGAGCGGAAACGGATGCGTTAGGTCGCCAGAAGTCAAACTGAAGGTTCACGATGACCTATCCTGTCCTCAGCATCTGTGATCTGGATGGCACTGTGTGTCGCTATGAACAGAAAGAGCCTGAATCTTCTCTCCTTCATCTCAGCAGAAATCAGGGTACCTCCGGTGAAGCTGTACGCTGTAGAGGGGGGTGGTCAAGGACCCTTCGGTGTTCTGCTGCCACAGATGCACAGCCCTGCAGCAGCGGGAGCATCCCTCCTCCTCGGGGTGATCTCAGAAATGAAACATTCCATCACGTCAGTCACGGTCCCGGGTCCCGTGAATTGACCGGAGAGAGATAATTTTTTAAAAAGGCATAATTTAATTTGAAATCCTAAAGATGCTCAGGGCATCACGTGAGGCCTTCAGGCTTTCATGCAAAATAAATATTAACATCATTAATGAATAATTGCAACACGATCATTAACATCAGCACTAAGGACTGCCAATGGGAGACTGAGAACTGAGCATAGAGTTATTTCAAAAATAACATCCGTAGGTGGATCTTTCATTACTCAAGGGCATATAGAACTTAAAACAATGAAATAGGAATTTTGCAGATCAAGTTATGCTAAGCAGAAACAGGATGTAAAAATTCCAGAAAAGTTTTACGATTTGCTTTTATTTAAAGAAGATAAAAATAAAGAAAATTCCTATAAAAAGGAATTGGAAAAATATGGACTCCGATTTGACCCAAACTCTATTCCAAATGTCCATGATGAATTTGCACAGCCTTTCGCATCTAAAATTTCTGATATTGTCAAAGCCAAGGGTATGTGTTTTCCTATGCATTGATGGGATGAGACGTCAAGAACTTTCTGTTACACATTTGCCCTTCTGACGACCAGAGACCCCAAAGAAAGGCATCGGGCTTCACTGTTTCTGCATTCAAAAACACAACACGGGGCCATGGAATTACACTTGTTGGAATTCTATTTAAAAAAATCACATTGAGGAGTGACTTACGTCCATAAGGCCTCTGCATGCCTCTGGAATCCACCGCTCCTCAATCTTAATTATGATTTTTATGTCAACTGAGCACTCACTAGCTCTGAACAAACCACCTAGCATCTCAATGTAACAACGTTACCATATGCAAAATGCGCAGAAACATACCTTTTAAGCCGTTCACAAGCATCACACAAGAATTAACTTGACATTAAAAAATTGTAAAAAATTTACAGAACAAATTGATAATAACACAAAATTGAGGGGTTGGTCAAAAACAATGAGGCAAAGACTAAATAGATGAAGGCACATTCAACAAATAAGTATAGGCTTAGTGCGTAAATCACGAATTGCTGTGGGGTACCTCATTTCCGGCAGGACAATTTCGAGCTAAATAAAAGGCGTCCCCGTCCCTTTGCTCCTCACTCAACTGCACCACTCGGTTAGCACGGTAAGTGTTAGCTATTAGCAGTGTTCCTTGATAGCAATGGTTCTCACTGGGTTTTGGTCAAGCCATGAATTGAAATGTGTCTTTGTGTCTGATCTTTGTAGAGTGTTGGACCAGAAGACCTTTAAAGGTCCCTTCCAACCCAAACTATTCTATGATTCTATGATTCTATGATCTACAGCTCCTTTTGAAATCCAGATTTTCCTAGCCTGTTGGTCTATTGCTTATTGCAAAAGACAGTTGGTAGAGAGAGCACAGTGGAAAATAAGCTTCTTGAGATGGAAATTCAGGCAGTGATCTTCATGGATGAGCACAAGACAGCTAGTTCCGAGGGTAGTTGAAAAGAGGCACAAACATCACTGGGATAGTGACAGGCGGCTTGATTTCTCTAAGGATCTTTTTTTGCAACTCAAGACAAATAAATAGGAAGCGGTGTGTGATATGGCTATCACCCAGGGGCTTAGACAGCAGCATTTGTATGCCAAGATAAAACACATCCGTATACTTGGAAAGATGGGTTCTATCTGAAAGCACACTGTGTTTCAGGTCCTCGCTCCTTCCAGCTTCGACTACACCACAAACAACATGTGCTCTAGCGGGTGTTGCTCTACCGGATGCTGCTCCGTCGTGAGGAGCAAAACCGTGTGCTGCAGCCAGCCGTGCCAGAAGACCATCTGCTGCGACTCATGCCAGAAGACCGTCTGCTGCAGCCCATGCCAGCAGTCCTGCTGCTGCAACCCATGCCACAGGCCCTGCTGTGACCCATGCCAACAGTCCTGCTGCTGTGACCCATGCCAGAGGCCCTGCTGTGACCCGTGCCAGCAGTCCTGCTGTGACCCCTGCCAGAAGCCCTGCTGTGACCCGTGCCAGCAGTCCTGCTGTGACCCCTGCCAGAAGCCCTGCTGTGACCCATGCCAGCAGTCCTGCTGTGACCCGTGCCAGCAGTCCTGTTGTGACCCCTGCCAGAAGCCCTGCTGTGACCCATGCCAGCAGTCCTGCTGTGACCCATGCCAGAAGCCCTGCTGTGACCCGTGCCAGCAGTCCTGCTGTGACCCATGCCAGAGGCCCTGCTGTGACCCGTGCCGGCCGGCCGTCTGCTGTACCAAGGTGTGCCAGAAGTCCAGCTGCTGCTGCAGCCAGCGACCCTGCTGCTGCTGTGGCTGCTGCCCCTGCTGCTGCCCTGGATGTGTGTCTTGCTGCTCCTACGTGGTGAAGAAGAAGCCCGTTGTGGTGTGTTACAGCCCCGTGCAATACTGCTCTCCCGTGAAGAAGTATTGCATACCCATCCAGCAGTGCTGCACTTCAGTCAAGAAGATTTGCTGAGCCAACTCTGGGAGGCAAAAGCAACTCTACCGGCTCCCATCTCTGGCGTGCAACAAGAACAGGCACAAGGAGATGAAAACCTGCTCATTTGCTTCTGGTTCATATGATGATGGAGTAAACGCCTAGCGATTTCCTTCTTGTTTTCAAACTTAAGCTGTCTTCTTCTTTCTGTCCTTTAATTATTGAACATCTGTAATGCACTTGAATATATCACCCATTGTATAAGGCAAAGAGCTATTAGATATTAGCGGGGCTGTTAATTCTCTTCTTGGTGTATGGGACTTGGGATACCTTTGCTGTTAATGTGATCATTCTTCATTTTCTCTCTTGACTTGTAGACAATAAAACTTAGCATTAAGCAAAACGCAAAATCTTGTCTTTTGGTTGTTCTTACATCGCTTTGCCCAGAATGTGATCTCATTCTGGTGCTGTTTTTTATGCCTTTGGCCAGGCTCCTGCTGGCTACAGACATGCTCCCGTGGCACAGCAGAACATTTAGGAAACAAAGAGCTGCCCAGCCATGCTTCCCATTGGCATAAATCAGGTCCTGTCTAAACACAGCAAGCAGAGCAGCATGATCCCTTCTTGCACCTACTGATCACCTGCCTCAGCTAGCTCCATTTTTACTATAAAACTAAATGGTTAAGGTAAATAAAACTCAAAGGACACAGACTGAATGAAGCATGCATAATTCCACCATCCGAAAACACACCACTCTACAAGGTGTATAGGAACTCATCCCTGATACTGGAATAAGTATTTCAATAGGTAGAGAGGAATTCACTACTCACTGAATAGCAGGCACCATCTTCTTTCACTGCTTCTTCAAAAATAAAATTTCAGAAAACACCTTAAATCGATGAATTATTTTTACGTGAGCAGAGATTTCTGCCATATGCGGCGTTCCTGGATTACAAGCAGTGGAATGAAACCCAGGTGTTAGCATACAACTTAAAAGCTTCATTCCTAAAATAGCACACACATGAGTCAACAACACCTTTTCTACCTGGCTGGGACTTCCTTTACTATTAAAATTCAGGACTCGGCTCTGAATTGCACATCTAAGGAAAATGCCTTGAGCGCTGTCTTGATTGCTTCCCTCAACCAAATCTTCAGAGCATACACAAAGTCTGCATTAGAATAATCTTCTCTACCATGTTAGAATCTTCTGAAAACATCACTCAGGTCTTTAGGAGTTTTTTATTAATAGGTAAATCAGGTACAATACAGTGGCAGAAGTATAGTATGTTATACCATACCATAACATACTATATCAGAACTGAATTCTGCTAAGGAAATCTTGTGAATATTAATTTCATCATATGCTGGAAAAGCTGCCATGTCAGATTCCTCCCTGTTCACAAAGGTACTGCAGCTCTCAAATTCACATACCATGGAAGTTTACAAGGACATCGTGGCATGGCATGGCATGTAAAAGGGATTTAGTGTAGAAGATGTTATCTCTGACCCAACTATACATTAAATGCCAGTATCTCCTCAATATCTGTATAAGACCCTGGTTAGCAACAGCCTCTGCAGGGTTCACATCCATTTCTAAGAAAGGCATGGACCTGTTGGAGGAGGTCCAGAGGAGGCCACAAAAATGATCAGAGGGATGGAACACCTCTCCTATGAGTACAGGTTGAGAGTGTTGGGGTTGTTCAGCCCGGAGAAGAGAAGACTCCAAGGAGACCTTATTGCGGCCTTTCAATACTTAAAGGAGGCTTACAAGAAAGATGGGGACAGACTTTTTAGCAGGGCCTGTAGCAATAGGACAAGGGGGAATGGTTTTAAACTAAAGGAGGGGAGATTCAAACTAGATAGAAGGAAGAAATTTTTTACTCTGAGAGTGGTGAGACGCTGGCACAGGCTGCCCAGAGAGGTGGTAGATGCCCCATCCCTGGAGACATCCAAGGTCAGGTTGGACAAGGCTCTGAGCAACCTGATCTGGTTGAAGATGTCCCTGCCCATGGCAGGGGGTTGGACTAGATGACCTTTAAAGTTGTCTTCCAACCAAAACCATTCTATGATTCTATGATTCTAACACAGGGATCATCTTGGCCAATATGGCGACAATAAAACCTGATAAAAAGGTGATGAATAACTTATTCAGTGGACAACATGTTTGAGGGTTTACACAAAGAGGGCATTACTTCCTGCAGACAGGTATCTGGCTATCATCACATGACCAAAACAATGCTCCCCTAGGGACAATTCCAGAAGAGACACTCAGTGTCATAGGAGGTCATGTTCACACCTTGGGAAGAAACTACGTGTCCCAGCCACCAGGAATCACCTGCCACCACTCCAACCTCACATTCAGAGTCTGCTGAACATGATGGCAGTCTTTATTTGCCATGAATAGATGCTGCCTCATCATCTTGGGACTCTCATATTGGTGTCCCCTCTCATCAGCTGAAAACTCCATCAACACCTCCTTCTTCTCACGTGGAGTTGTCCTGGCTCTGCACGTGGCCACAATTCCTTCCCCCATCCCCAAGCATGTTTCATAATATCTGACTCCAACCATGTTATCAATTCCCTCCTTACTATTCAGTCAAGCTTTGCAAGCACAGCAGCCTTGGCCTTAGCACACTGCAACCAAAACAACTATAAGCAATTGCTGGAAAAGTCCTGTTGTATGCCTGAACTCAGAGCATCTGTGAGATACCAGCTGGGCTGCCGAGGGGAAAGGCATGGAGAAACGCGCTCAGGATTGGATTTCCAGTCTTGAACCTCATGCTTGCCTGCATAGAATCAAATTGTTAGTATAAAACACTCAAATGTGATCCTCATGAATACCATTAAATACAAGCTGTCTCGGTTTCACAAACCTTAGAAATAATCTCGGAAAATGGAGTGTACAGAAACAATACAGAAAAAAGGCTAATATGTGTGCACTACTGCTTTGAAAGCTGCTTAATTTAGACTTAATCCTTCCCTTCCATGGATGAAAATGAAAGAAATTCTTAATAGTTTAGCAGAAATAAAAAGCAGGGAGTGTGAGGACCAAGCACCGCGCAGGGACACCCAAGAACAAGACTGAGAAAGGAGTCTTCAGTCTTAACTTTGACCACACAGCCACCCCTCAGAGGCAGGAAAAAAGGATTCACGTTGACCAATAGTTTCCACTGGTCCCCCAAAATCCCAGCCAAAAGCAGAGGGGACACGTGAGCGGTGACATTTCCAAGTTCCAGGCATGGTTCTCTCACTGCTTCGGCACCCGCCTCCCCCAGGCAAATTGTAAAGTGTCTCAAGGTCATTCCTTGGGAAGTGGATAGGAATACTTTACAGCTACCTCCAGTTCCCATTAATGCAAATTCATTAGAAAATTTGCACCTGTTGTTTATATGTACGACTAATTACGGTGCAGAATTGAGGTGGTGAGCAAACAGAAAGAGGTAAAGATTAAATACCGGAAGAGACGTGAGAGGCATGTACTGGGTGATACACAGTGAAGTCAGAATTGCCAAAGAATGCCTCATTTCCAGGGGGATGGCTTTGAACCGTATAAAAGGGTCCCCGTCACAGCGGTCTTCATTCGCTCATTTTGACTTCTCCTCACTTGTCCTCACTGGTCAACAGGGTAAGTCAGAGCTTACTAGTTGCCTTTTCATTTGCACTCTAACGTACTTCGTGCTTTTGCACGAAGCTGTCCATGATTTCCTGTACGGTCTAGTTTGGGACCAATTTTGAGAGATTGGTTTTGGGATGCACCTGGGTGGCTTCTATCTGATGGAACCAGTGCTGGACAATACGCCAAATGCACCGGTGGCCAATGCAAAAATGTGGAGATGTCAGGGACAGGCTGTCCTGGGATTCTGGACAGTAGGGACTTCCCCAGCCGGTTTGGGATGGACTTTGGGATAAGCATGCTTTAAGCTGCATAAACAACTGGGAAATTCAGGCAGAGAAAAAGAGACTCTCTCTGTTCCTTCCAGCTTTGCCTACCCTCCTACCAACAACATGCCCAACGGATGTGGATGCTGCGGTGGACGTAACTACTCCGTGTGCTGCTACAGCAGCCCGAAGTGCTGCAAGACGCCGTGCTGCGC
>NW_009197060.1:7282-7538 GCF_000690835.1 Fulmarus glacialis
GCAACTAAACCCACGCGGCAAAGGGCAGGCAGGGCTGCGCTGCCTGCTGTTTCCCTCCTGACCGGTGTCGGATATGGATATGGATATGGATACCACCTTAAATGCTCTTCCTCCTTTGCTTAGAGACTAGATCTTCTCTCCTCTTCTTTGCCTGCCTTTAATCACCAAATGCTTGTCATGTGCTTTGAAGTTGCTACCCACTGATCAGTGTGATTGTCCTTTGTAAACACTAGTCCTGCTGTTAATTTTCCTCTTG
>NW_009197061.1:0-236 GCF_000690835.1 Fulmarus glacialis
CTCAAACAGTTATTTTTACTTGCAATACTAATTGTCATCTTAGCTATAATTACTTGTCTTATAAGTGAATGGTGTGAGACTGACCAAATGCTTATAAGTAAATAATGTGAGACTCATGATGCTCAACATCATAAGTCTCAAAGGGGGGAATTGATGCAGTAGGTATAGTCTGTTACAGTACCTCTTATTCCATACTGCTCGCTTCTTTAATTCTAAACAATGAAGATTTGTTGCTT
>NW_009197061.1:645-4564 GCF_000690835.1 Fulmarus glacialis
TGAGCGTGTGGAATTGGTTACTTGCACGCTGGGCACGAATCCGCTTTTCGGGCAACAGAGTGGGAAAAAGAGAAAGCCTTGACACAGTGCAAGCACTGTTCAGCGTTAGCTAAAGCTATTGGTGTATTACAACACTGGTTTAGTCCCAAATCCAAAACACAGCACCATATGGGCTGCTGTGAAGAAAGTTAATTCCACCACAGGCAGACCCAGTACAGTTGTCAATATTGAGAGGGCAAAGGGACATGAAAGGGCAGGTACACATGGGCATGCAGGCGATGTGACCAGAAAATGAGGCCTGAAAACAAAGGAGAGACTAAAAACATTCTATAGAATGAAGAAAATTAAGAGCATCTGACAAAGAGAAAGTTGGAAAGACTGAAAGAATGCTGTAAGAAAGGTGAGTACTGTGTAAAAAGACTCAGAAAACCAGCAGGTGAAGAAAGAAGAGAAGGAAAGATAGGGAATCACTGTTCAAGAAGGGAAAAAAAAAAACACCTCATGAAAAAACATGAGAGGAAAGACACAAAGGTATGCATAGAAGGAAAAAATTTAAAAAAAAAAATCAGAAGATAAGAAAGAGTAAAAGGAAGGTGAAAATCAGCAGTGGAAATATGATAAAGAATATATATTTTACCATTATTGCCTCATAAACATATGTTTTCTGTTGGAGGGAAATGACAGGGAGCAGCAAGGGAAGGTGAACCGGGAGCAGACGGCGACAGCAGGACATGGTGCATTGACAAGGGCGCAGTCCTCCCCTATGTGAGCAAGAGGAACAGAGCACGTCCAGTGACAATAACCAGGGCCAGCCTCAGTCCAGTGGTTGCCAGACAAGACTGTAGTAATGAGGCAGGACCAAAGTTAAGCCAGGAACTCAAGCTAGCAGATCAGAATCCAGATCAGCAACGTACACGGTCAGGCACAGACAGCTGCCATGTAGCTCAGGCAAGGACCAAGGGCAAGGACCTCAGCTTAAAAGAGGCTCCCAAGCAAAGTGGGGGGAGAGGCCCTTGATGAGGCTTCTCACAGCTCTCTCACACAGCTTCTTCCACAGCAATTTGATCCTAGGTTACAACTGTACAATCAGAGCTAGCTGTGGGCACAGGCAGCCAAACCCTGCCTATGAGAAGGGGAAGAGGCCTCTTGCTTGGGGAAAATTAAGGCCTTTCCAGAGAAGAAAGAAAATAAGACACTTCAGGGCACAGATATCTAACTGTTTTAACATACGTTTTGTGTGTAGAAAAGGACTACTTGCCTACAGCAAGTACATAGAATGCCTGGTACTACCCAGAAACACTAGTCTTATCTGGTATTCATTACATGAATGCCTTTTTTGTATATGTACAAAAAAATGGAGAGTTCCTGACAAGTAGTGAGTCCAGTACCCCAAGGAGTATTGGAGTTACCATACAAAATTATTCTCATACACAGGAGAATGCAGAGAAAGCAGATGGAACAGATGGCAGCTGGGACTAGGCTGCTGTCTCTGACATAAAAATTGATGTTGTTTCCTAAGCTGCCCCTCAACATTGGTCATAGGGCAGAACTGTCTTAGATGGTTTCATGAGCATCCTTGCTCTGGGGAATAGGGAAGCATAGCAGGACACGGTACAGCTCCTACATGATCCAAGCATCTGTGTTGCATTGGCTGGTACTAGCTGGGAGTCTAGCATCCATGGATGTTCTAGTAAATCTGTACCTGGATGAGAAAGGAGGACAAGGAAGCCTTGGGAACTTAGTTCAGTATCAGCATGGCCCAGATACACTGTAAAAGCTCAGTGGCACATAAGACAAAAGTTAAACTAGTCCACTGCTATTGTACTTTCAGGCAACATTTTGTTTCTTTGTTACATAGCCCACGAATTTTGGACAAGCTTTTCATTTGGATGTTGGATTTGGACAGGCTAGGTTTGTCCTTCTTCTTTCTATTCTCAGTTTTAGCATCTAGCAAATGTGTGAATCTTCTTCTGTCATATTTGGGAACACTAATACCTGCATCTATTCTATTTTTTGATTGCTTCAGTCTGCTACCCTTTTCGTAACACTTTCTATCTCACCAAAGAAAGAAGAAAGACCTCTCAGAGAGCGGAAAAGTGTGTACTCCAGATGTTTCATTGTTTTACAACCAGTGTCTTACTCCTAAGTCTTGTGATTAGATTTTGTTGTTGTTATGCAGGACAAAGATCAGGCCCATGCTCTTTATTTCTAACACTTTACACTACTAGGATGGAAAAGTACAGTTATCTAATCTGGACAAAGATCTTTTTAAAGTTGATATATAAAGTTGTAAGTAGAACTGTTACTATGGAAAAACAGTGTTGGAACATCATTAGCTACCAATAAAGAAATGAAAATAAAGATTTTTATAGTTAAGATACCACAAAGAACTTACCTCTAACCATGGCTATTTACCAGCAATCTTGTTATTTTTGACAATAGAGGAAACTGAAATGTTAATATACACTTTTTCGGACTTTTTGGGGGAGTCCTTCAACAGTGCTGTACAACAATACAGTGCTTTTAATACGGATAAAAAACTTGTCATAATGGATAATTGCTATGAGCATGCAATCTAGGACTTCCACACTACACAGGGCAATACAGACATTGGGGGAAGAGGAAGGAAGAAGGTAGGGCTGATAAATCCCACTTTCTCCTGTATGTATAAAGGGTGAGCTAGTAATCCTGCTTTCTGGTGTTTAGGTGGTTCAACAAAAATAATTTATCCCTATGCTCCATAATTATCCAACAAATTACACTAAGACCTGGCCTTTTTTTCTGGATACCAAGAGAAAACTGCTGAGTATTTACAACTTTGTCAAAACAAATGAAGTTTTGAATTACTTTGAAATAGAACTTTTCATCCGGTTAAAGGATAGACATTTCTCTTATTGGAACTGCTTTGAAATTCACAATTTAAATTTGGATCATACCAGGAACTGGGCTACTGTTTGGGCCAGTTTTGAGAGAAACTGATTAAATCCAATTCAAAATACGGTTGTGGAATTTTGGCATTTTCTTCTTGTAGATATCCTATGCAGGATGTGTCAGTGAAACACCATTCACCTCCTGAATTCCCTTCCAACCTGAATTATCCTATAACTATAGATTAATCATCTTATAACTTCACTTTAGATAATTGTAGAAGATAGTTATACATATCTTTTTGCTCTAAACGAAGACAAGTGCAAACCTGTTTAAAACTGCAGTGCCGTGACAGAAAATTTTTAGGTAGGTACTGCTGGAAAAGGAGGACTACATTTGTGAAAAAGCGAACAACCACAGAGACAAACATGAAAGCTGGACATAACCTGAACAGGACTTCTATGTTCTAGAGACAAGTCTAAGGAGAGAGTTTTTAAGTGCAGTGTGAAAGGGACTCAGAAGGGACAAGAACTTTGGTATTTATTTGTTGATTTTTAATATCTGCTGTGTACAAGACATATTCTTGTATAAGACTGTGTGTATTCTTACATAAAAATAGAATTGCATCTTGACTTGATCACCTATTCCTCTTAGACTTGCATGTAAAAGTCCAAATTCCAGAGAGCAGCTCACATCAAAAGTGATACAAAAATTAATACAATAATAGGGCTTCATAGAATCATAGAATCATGGAATAGTTTGGATTGGAAGGGACCTTTGAAGGTCATCTAGTCCAAACCCCCTGCTGTGGGCAGGGACATCTTCAACTAGATCAGGTTGCTCAGAGCCCTGTCCAGCCTGACTTTCAATGTCTCCAGGGATGGGACATCTACCACCTCTCTTTTAGTTTAAAATCATTTCCCCTTGTCCTGGCGCAACAGGCCCTGATAAAAAGTCTGTCCCCATCTCTCTTTTAAGCCCCCTTTAAGTACTGATAGGCCACAATAAGGTCTCCCAAAGCCTTCTCATCTTCAGGCTGAAAAACCCGAAC
>NW_009197061.1:5179-31692 GCF_000690835.1 Fulmarus glacialis
ACTTGGCCTTGTTGAACCTCATGAGGTTCACATGGGCCCACTTCTCAAGCTTGTCCAGGTCCCTCTGGATGGCATCCCATCCCTCAGGCGTGTCAACTGCACCACTCAGCTTGGTGTCATCTGCAAACTTGCTGAGTGTGCACTCGATCCCACTCTCTATGTCATTGATGAAGGTATTAAACAGTACTGGTCGCAATACGGACCCCTGCAGGACACTACTTGTCACTGATCTCCATCTGGACATTGAGCCGTTGATCACTACCCTCTGAATGTGTCCATCCAACCAATTCCTCATCCACCGGACAGTTCACCCATCAAATCCATACCTCTCCAGTTTAGAGAGAAGGATGTTGTGGGGGACCGTGTCAAAGGCCTTACAGAGGTCCAGATAGATGACACCTGTAGCTCTTCCCTTGTCCACTGTTGTAGTCACTCTATCATAGAAGGCCGCTAGGTTGGTCAGGCAGGACTTGCCCTTGGTGAAGGAAAAGCAGTAGGCTCTGGCAGGAAGGTAGTGATGAGTAGCTGAAGTTGGTAGCCTCTAAACACAGTTTAACCGCATTCAGAAAAGCATGTCTGACTGCAGTCTGATTCCCAGTAAGTTCTTGTCAAGCTCTGCTATTCCACTTTGCTTTGGAAACCTCCTCCTATGTGTGACCCCTGCCCCATCCGCTAAGCCTTTATGCTATCTATCCCTGACAAACAGCCTAGATACAGCTGCCACCAAAACCCAGCTTGACTAATAACCTGAGGTTCATACGGAGTTGTGTAATGCACCTATAAAGCTGGTATAAAAGTCTTGAGCAAAGCCCTTCTGAGATTTGTAGCACACCCTGCTTCTGTCTGAGTTTCATTTGGAAAACATAAAGAAACTCTGTGTTCAACAAAAGTTGACATGTGAAATCTTCTGATTTTTGCAGAACAAGTGGTGACAGCCGGAACATAACACAGCTCTCAGAGTTCAAAGTATCTGCACTACAATTAATTACTTACTGTGCTGTTCACTTTGCATGAAACTCTTGTCTCAGTAATTGAACACATCACTGGGGGAGACAAAGATGTAATTTGCTGCTGCTGAATGTATTTGGTTATGTCTAGTCTGTAAAACTGAGCCTGTCACTCTTTTGGATTTGTTTGGTTTATTCCGTGCAGAGCTTTTTCTGCCACTTCCGCTTTTCTCAGCATGGGAGCCCCGTGTTTTGTACCCTGTGTTTTTAATTCAAAGGCTTTATTCTTGTTCAGCAGTTTCATTGCCTTTCTGAATAATTCTCTTACAGGGTCCAGAGAGATTTCTGATGGTTACCAATCTGGGGCCTAATCTTCTCTTTCTTTTTAGAGTGCAACTCATTACATCAATAATAAAAGGGTATTTACAGTTGCATAGCACTTTTCAACCCAAAGAATCCTTTTTCATGTTAGTAGATGTTGGACAGTGGCTTGATCCAAGGAAAGACATGTTATCAAAGATGTGTCTCTCGTAAAAAAAAAATCTGGATCATAAGCATAAAGCATAATGCTCTACCTTGTACTCTTTTTTTAACTGTATGAACCTTGAATTACTATTTGTAGTATCACAGCCTTGACAGGAGTAGCAGAGAGGGCTCTTGCCCAGCATGGCAGCTGGCAAATTCTCCCACCCGTTGAGAAATGAATCAAAATCTCCCATTACCTGGGCGAGTACTTCAACTACATGGATGCTATATAGAAGGCAGGCATGACCTCTTTCATCCGTATTTTAAAAAGAAGTTACTGCTATGTTCTGTGAAAGGAAGAGTTCCAGTATGTTGGCGTGCTCTGGAACTGCTACCACAGTAAGACACTCAAGGAGGGAGGAATAATGTAGGTTTGACCAAACACTGAGCTGCTCTTGCTGGGGCACTCCAGAACACATGTGGAAGCAGAATTCTAAGTGCTTAGGAAACTTTAAGGTTAAACAAGGAGATAGCTAGTTTAGATGCCTCCAAGCTTGGACAGCAGCTATCTGTGGGTATTTTGGATTGTAGCTTTGGATTTAAGGAGCCACACTTCTGTTCAAGTCTTGCCTCAGGCACCTAAGTCCTTAGTTGGAGCTAGCCCCAGAACCCCAGCTGGTACGCATCAGTAGAAATCAGTTATACTCAGAAACATCATAGCACATGATCCTACTTGCTGCAGGCAGAAATAATTTCACTTGCTGTTGAAATGAGCTGCTCTAGAACAAGCAGATGAAGAAGATGCCTAACAACACAAAGTAGTATTACAGTGACATTTAGATCTGGGATTCTTCTCTAGGTGCACTAAAAAAGCCAAAATCTGCAAAAACATGATGGTTGTTTTATTTCTTTGATTTTTGTAGTTTATCTCATCAGAGTTTCCAGGAACTGTTACAGGTTCCAATGTTAACAAATAATTTTTACCCATAGTATTTTTCTTGCCCACGCCTCTTACCTTGGCTTTTTATATTTATCTTTATATTCCTGTATTTGTAGCAAATTTAGCACAGAAATCATAAGCCTGTGGTGGCAGCAGCTGTAGCAAAGCGTCAGAATGGATCAAAAGAAATGGGGTAGTAGAATGAGGAGAGGTTCTCTGGGCCTCTTACACTTTCCTCCTGAAAGAAGCCAATATAAAGCAGGCGTATGCAGCTCTAGGTGCCTGTGATGCACGTGCTGTGAGAGTTCAATTCTCCTGGGCTGACCACCAAGCACTTCCACCAGCAGGAAAATCGAGAAATTAAAGTGATCTGAATTCAGTTTTATTTCTCTTTCTGGAATAACCAAGTGACTTCAAATCTTACAGAGTTAATCTAAACTTGTTAGTCCTTTAAGAAGTCCTCTTGGATGGCAGCCCAGGATAGTACTATTTTCCAGGGCCAAGAAATAAAGCTTGAATAATTTACAGCGTGAGAGAGAAAAAAAATGTAATGTTCACATACTGCACTATAAATACAAAAAATATCATCAGGCTTTCAGCCAAATGCCATGGTATGCTAGAAATGCTTATGCCACACATGCATAATAATTCTTGTTAACGCTAAATGGAACTGTTGTTACTGATCATATTTAGTTTGGAAATCAGCAGTGAGTAACTGTGCTCTAAAAAATGCCCAGAGCTTGGTCTTAGGATTCTTTTTTTTGTCTGGAGTTCAAATGGCAGTTAAAGCTTATCAGATGGGATTTTTTGTGTGTGTGAATTTTTTTTTCACTAGAAAATGCAGTTTGTTAAAAAAGTCAATTTTCTTTTATCAAGTCCTTCTCTTAAAACTCATGTGGTTTAAATATACAGTTAAATATTCTTTAGTTCAGGGTAATTTAATAGCCTGCTGCTAGAAATCAGTGGCTAGGTTAATTACATGGAAGATGAAGGCCACAGGTTCAAATCTTTTGTAGTAATTGATGCAAATTTTATTCCATGAAGGTGCCATACACACCAAATTTTCTGAAACCTCGTTTTTCTGCCAGCTTCCTCTGAGTAAAATTGTTTTTCTAGCTCATTCTGCTGGTAGTGATTCCTCCCATCAAGAGAAAATTCTTCTGAACCCTTATCCTCTAGTTTTGCAGTACCAGTTTCTAACCTTGGATTGTAATAGTTAGGTATTCTGTACCCAATGGAATAGAATAGGGAAGGTGTTCCATCTGAGATATTTGTGTGAAACTGGAATAACAGAAATGTAATCAATGTGCTTAAACAAAGTACAATGGCATGTGTTTAGGGACCAGTGACAGGATTTACTGCTGTTAACTATAGCTTGGAGAATGACAGAGGAGAAGAAAAACATTGGTTCCACCTTTTCCTACTTTCTACCTGCTCTGTGAGAATTTGTACAGCCTAGGTCTCCGTAACCCAAACTCCTTGCATCCTAAGCTGTAGTAAACCTAATAATGATCTCACTAGGCTGAATCCTATCCCCAAATCCTCCACCCTTGCTCCCAGCTGGGGCTTCCTGTGAATCTGACTTGCACCACCCTTATACCATGGCATTCCTTGCACTCCCAGGGCTTTCTTCTTGCTACTGGCAGATCCTGCACCTGACTGTCTCAACAGCATAGCCTCAGTGGAGTTGCCTCTTTGCCTGCAGCCTGACCCCATGATAGCTTTTCCATCACCAGTAAGTGTACCTTCTTTCCTATGAAGATGAGTCTAGTCTTGCTATGGTGCTGATATAGCCACATCGTCCATTTGCACCTTGTCATCCCAGAAAGTGAAGGGAAACAGGAATGGGAAAAAACCCGACACCTAACCAGTCAGATGATTGCTGCCACTGTGTCCATGGCTGGACTGCCATCTTTAATTCCATTTGCCTTTTGTTCTTTTGTCCCCAATGACTCAGTCTGAAGGCTGTGCTATTCACGTGACTGCTAGAAAGGAGACAGCTTCCATAAGAGGTGGGAGGGTAAGGAAAGAGAAGAGGAAGAGATGACAATGGATGGCTTTTTTCTCTTCTTTCTTCCATATTGACAGTCTCAGGTTCGAGAAATATTTCTTAGTTTATTGAAAGATGGCTACTAGGCAACTCGGGAGGAGGGAGATTTGATTTTTCATATGTATTAGGTATGGTATTTCCAGCAGAGGTAGGAAAGAACTGCTGAGAACTCCTCTATAGAGTACAGCCATGGTCACCCATGTTGAAGAGAGGTAATCCAAATGGGAAGAAGTGCAATGAAAGGACTAGTTGGATGGTCAGGGGAAGATAACATGCTCTACAGGAGGATGTTAAGAGTATGTGTACACTGTGCAGTGCAGCGCTGTACAGAGACCTGAGTAGCTATGGTAAAGCCAGTTCTAAATTTGAAAGCAATACAATGGTGTCAGCATTTTGTTGTAGCTAATTTAGCTGTGCTGAGTGGCAGCACTAATTACCATAGGAACACTGCTGTGCTAATGCAAATATGCAGGACCAAGCAAGTATGGGTGAGCTGAGCCAGGTGAATGCACTGCTGTCCTTCAGGCTAGCCCTATTGCGTAGTTTAGATCCTGAAAGAGCTTGGCTTGCTTAGCTACCAGACACTGCAAGGAGAATTGTTTACTTTTCATAAATACTTAAGTGGGAAAGCATTAGAAAAGGAGAGAGATTAAGTGAGCCAAAGAGCAGGTTTGGCACAATAACAAATTGGGAAGTATTTTTTTAATTTAATTTTGTATTTTAAAAGGTGATTAGAGACCTCCAGATGGTGACATTGGTGCTTCTTTTGGAATTAGTATAAATAAAAGAATTCTAAGGACAAAAAAAATCTAAGAAATCTGGAAGTGAAAAGACAGAACACTTGGGTAATGTCAGTGGCTCTGTTCACTTGAAAGGTGCCTAATGAAGCCTAAACCAGCTGTGTCAGGTGCCCTGATAGGGGTCTGGATCTCGCTGTATCAAAGGTTTTACTTCTGTTCTTCCCTCTTGCCCACCTTTAAGTGTTCTTTAGTTCATCTAGTCGGAAAGATAGCTTTCCTAAAAGGAACTGAAGGCAATCTTTTGATGTTATGATGGTATATGCAATAAGCACCCAATCTGAAACAACAGCTCTGAAATATGAATGCACTGGTTCCCTATTTGTCTCTTTTGGAAGTAATGCTAATTAAAATTAAAACATGAACATTTAATGGCTAATTGTTAAAGAGATGAATGGGAAAAAATATTGTGTGTGAAACCCAGACAAGAAATTGCTGCAGGGAGAAAAATGAAAAGGGTAAAAAGAAGCAACAGCCAGGGAAAAGGGAAGAGGGGAAGGGGAAAGTGTAGAATTGTTACTGGTCCTAAAGGCCATCTCATTTTCAATATGATCCTGAATGCTCTAATAAGAGACTTAAGACATTAAAAATAAAATGAACTTTCACAGTTAAACATTAGAAATAAAATGAAATTACACAGTTCTGCATGAAGGAGCGTAATCTACCTTTGGGTAGCCAGTTGAAGTCTGTTGCCCTAATTTTGTACCAGAGCCAGCAGAAAATAATTGAAACATTTGAAATTTGGGCTTCTCTACTGGCTGAGTTTGACACTGAGAATGGGCATCCTCTGCTCTGCTTGAAAAGCTGAAGTTTGTTGCTCCTTTCCAAGTAGGTTTCCAGTGATGACAAATAGCAAAGGTTCTGCATTTCACTTGGTCTGAAGTCTTTAATTACAGTGAGACATGAGGCTGCAAGGTGCCTTCAACCACCCAAGGTCATAAATGCCCAGAGGAAATACAGCCCACAGGAGTGCTGTGCACTGTGGGTACTAGAGCAGATCTCATTTGTCGGTACTGACAATCAGAAATAAAACAGTTCACTTGGTTATTATAATCCATACCAAAAAGCTTTTATGCATTGTAGCATTTAATGTGTGATTGTAAATTAAGTTGGAGAAAGGAAAGTGACAATCCATCTGAGATCAAATTTTCTACAGACTACTGTGACCTTATTTTGATGCAGATTTGATTCAGTTTTCAGATCTTTGTGCAATGATGATCCATTTCAGATACTGTGTAAACAAACGTTTGGTTATTATCTGCACACCATTTGAGAGAGGCCAGAGGTCATAAAAGAGAAACTATGTTAATTCTTACCTTCACAGTTATTGAATCCCTATTTCAAAAAGAAAAACAGCTATATAACCAAACAGTTATATTTTCATAACCAAAGTTAACTGTAAAGGAGCTAAATCATGCACTTGATCTCTCTCTTTGGCAAACGTAGCAGCTGGAATATATGCTTTCTTCAAAATAGGGACAGTGACATTTCAGAAACAGTGTTATTTCCACCTTTTTGTCCCTTTCGCCCTTTGTCAAGAAAATAGGCAAAACAAGATTAGACCTAAAGAAATATGCAAGAGTGGTGCTGATAGGAGCACGCTTTAAAAAGAAACAGAACCAAAGAAGAAAATCTAGAGTTCATGTCTCATTTGCATATTTCTCTGCCACAGGCGAGTTTGGTTTTTTCTCATGAACAGTGGGTAAGCCTTTACCAACACTTCGGTAAGAATATCTAGGAAAATCAAAGTGGAAGTGGTGCTGTGGTACCAAAGTAAGTTCTCTTTCTGAAGGCTTATAGGTTGAATTGATAGGATCTCGGTCAATAAGCAGGTAAGACTGACTTGGAAGTTGTACTTTACATCTATGAGAGAAATGGGTTGCGTATGAACACTTGTTTACCTGCAGTTGGTTATGGGCCATTAGTGGTCTTGTTAAAAATCTGTCCTTTTGAGTCTTGCAGCCCTCCTCTGTAGGTGGGAAAATTATTAGATTCATTTGAAGTCAATAATTGGAAAATTAACATGCAGAATGTAGAAAATCTTTTTTGTATCCCAGTCCCTAACCAGAAAAGGAAAGTAAAAAGTAAGTATGATAGCAAATTATTTTCAAGTGAATGGAAGAAATGGAACAAAATACAGAGTCTATTTGATCTCAAACTTTCTAATTACAAAATGACAACAATGGACAAACAGACTGGCTCTCCATTCAAATGCCGCCTTCTGCCTTCATCCAAAACCCATAAAAATTAAGAACACCTCTGGCTTCAAATAGTGCTGCAGTAATTCAACTTAGATGATTTACTGTACTGAAAATGTAACTGTAGCAGAGCTTAAGACAATTAAAAACCACACTCCAATTTATTGTATGAATTTTGTTCGTCCAGCAGCAGTTACGGTGCACATCTCAGCCTGCTTAGTTTGCATATGTGAACAGTGTTCCTGTCTGAACACATGAACAGGAAATCCAGATGACATAACAGAACCCATGATCTGTGTTTTCCTCCATGTAGTCTGGGTATGCATGTTCTGTTTTTCAAAGTGTGAAGGTGAAACAAACCGAGACCTGTTAATTGCCAACTACTGTCATGACAAGTAAAAGACTGTATCTAGATTATGTTGTCTGCACAGTGAGGGCAGGAACAAAGCTAACACTTCCCTGGCAGACTGTGTTCATGGATTATCATCATCTAAAAACAACCACAGTAGTTCACTACCTCAAATATCTAAATTCATATCTCCTGATCACTGAATGCAATTCTCTTTCCCCAACAAAAAAGGTCTTAAACAGCTATGCCCTCAATATTTCACATTGATACTTCCCTGCTGTTTGAGTGAATAGCCCCCTCTGTTTCTGATAGGAAAATGCTTAAAAAACAGTAGTGAAAAGTTCCAGTAAACGATATTTGAAATTACTTGCAACCTTCTTGTCTTGTTTTCTGTATATGTTAATTTTCTTTTTGCTTGGAAAGTCTGAATTTCAAATGCATTCCACATTAGCTAGTGACAGACATTGTATGATAATGACTTTATTCTCTTTCCTCATGCAAAGTGCAAATAGGAGGTGGTAAGGACTTTAATTTCACTGACTTTCTTCAGAGAGCCCAGCCTTTTGAGATAATCTAGTTGTTTTGCACCAGAAGCTCATTCAATTCATTAATTCTGCCACATAACAGTAGGCTGTGGAGTTCTCAAAGTTGTGCCATTTATAGTTGCAGAGAAGTAAAAATCAATCAACTAGTTCCTTGGAAAAGACTGGTTCCCAGTGTGGCTAAAGATGTGAAACGATGACATGGCACTTATACAAGATTATCACATACCTGATCCATGAGTCACTGGTCCATTGTCTTGCAATGCAATTTGGAATAACACCAATATTCTGAAGCATGGAATCAACTCTTGTAAACAATGTTTTTCTGCTCAGGAGCACCCTGTAGCTTTATATACAAATGCTGTATGAAATGAGAAAGTGCTTCTCAAGGCAGAAATAATTTTTTGATCAAGAACACGCTGGCTACCCATACCATCAACCTGCATCTCCGGATTACTTTAGCTAACATGACTACAGAAGAGCACAAGATTGCAAAATGAGGATTGAAGTAAACACATATAGACACATTTGTATTTGTTTGCTGATTACTACAGGAGTGAGAAGGACCTAGTCCGCAGGAGGCGTCATTAAATCACCACAGCTTTACGGTATGCAACTGCCTCCAGCCTTCCTTGTTCCACAGAAACCGTATGGTCTTCCGACTTAAAGCCTTTAAAAGGTGTTGGGGTTAATACAAGTTAACAAAGGAAAGAATGAGCAAAAGTTGACATACAAGGCCTTGTGGACTACACGGTGTCCATGTTTTCTCACTTTCCTGTCTTCTCCCTAAGTGTTTTGTAGGCTCCTACAACTTTATTCTCTTTTTCTGTCATTCCTCTCTTGTTCGAAACCTTGGCTCTATGCCTGGCTTGACTTGTCTCCAGAACTGTGTGTGCTTGGGGACTCTACTGTGCCATAAAGCTCTTACATGTTCACTGCATTTCTGGTAGCAGTTGTATACTTGCAGAAACATGATTTTTGCATCCATAACTCAGGCCCAAGGTGAATAAAATCCTTTCAAAAGGCAGGCTTGGATTAATAAAAACCAGCAGTAGAACATCTTGACAGCACTGTGGGAAAAAAAGGTCACAGCCTACCTATGCAACAGGCAGAGCACTCAAAATAATTTCCTTAAATCAAAATCACTTAAATCAGTATATACTGATGAGACCTACATATGCAAAACTGTTGGTTACATATTTTGTATTCTAAGAAATTTTCTGCCACTTCTGAAGTAATGAGTGGGAACTAGCAATACACAGTGTAACTATTGGAGAAGTGTGTGATATCAAGTATGATCCACATTATCAGGCACCAGAGCTGTTGCAGTATGAGTTATATTAGTCTTGCACCTTCTCTGCGAAGCCTTGTGCAGGCCATTCCTGGCTTTGCATGGTATTGCTCGGTTTAGCTGTGTCTCAGTCTCCCCTCAAGCGTGTAGCCCATCTGCTCCAGACGCAGAGGACGGAAGGGCTGAAGCTGGAAGGAAGTCATCCTCCTTTCCTTCCTTGCGGGCAACGTTGCCCTCCCTGACTGATAGGGTGTTTGGGCTCAGTTGGCCTGGGAGGGAAACATGGTAGATGCATACCATCTTTGGCACAGAAAGCATTTGTGTTGTCACTGAAGGTGAAGGAATGTTGTAGTGAAGGGTCACTGCCTGCTTTCCTTGTGTTTTTACTATTCCCACAGTATGTGCCACTGGCCTTTGGAGGAGGGAGGGTATTAGGCCAGGTGGAACTTTGGTCTGATCCACTATGACCATTCTTAAATAACAGATTATACAGAGGGAAGCACAAGAGGTGCCTGAACTGAGTCATACCGAATGGGTAAGAACAGACCTTGATCTAGGAATGGAGAATTGCGAAATTCTGCCTTGAGATCTGTAAAACCACAAGGTCCAACACCTGAGCTGGCACATTCAGGGACATCAGAAAAGAGAGGTGTTACTAGCCCCCTCATGATATTACTTTATCTCCCCAGGCTGGCTGTGATCTGTACCTATCTGGATGTAGAAAACAACAGGAGATTTTAAAGGTGAGTCAGAACAGAGTTCACCATAGCCTCTAGTTGTGCAGTGTGTGTATAGTCTCTGTTCGTGGTTCTTCATGGCCTGTAACTCATATTAGTTCAAAGTAGCTATAAATTACTACAGGATCAGCTTGGTCATATGTGACTCCGGAACATTCAGAGGCATGAAAGATCTAATCTTTTGTCTTCCACCAATATCAGCACAAAGAACTTGATTGTACCAATAGAGGGGAAAACATTGTCTCTGTGATCAACATGCTAAATCTCTTCCAAACACTGATTTTCATGAGTGTTTCTACTGACCTTATCTCCTGGATGAAACTGGGCATTCCATCGACTTTAATTCTCCATGATTTTTCTGTAAATCTTTGATGTTACCAGTTACAGGGCTTTCCTCCTGCACTGCTTAAAGCATGTGATGGCCTGTAAGGCCACACTTTCTTGCCACATTTTCTCTCCTTACAGTCTCAATAGTATCAGGTTGTCACAACAAATAAAGCTTTTGTAACACCTAGCTAAAGAGGTGTTTTCTGCCTTTTTTTTTCTTTTTGTTAACATTTGAGGAAGGTTAAATTGGGTAACAGCTACAATAGGAGAACTACTTAACAAACCATTAACTGTTTTCTAGCATGGTTGTGGGATGTCAGTTGGCTTCACACTGTCCTTTTAATTGATCTCAATATGCACAGCCACCCACTGAACAGCTGAGAAAGATGCTTTACTGTGCTTATCATTTAGTTCTGTGATTTTTGGCATGTAACTAGTGCCATTAGGACTGCAAAGGCATCTAAGAACTTTTCTGAGGCTTTTATATCCTTTTTTCTTTCAGGAAGGTTTAGCTGAGACTGAGGTTAGGGTCTCATTAACTAAAGCCCTGGCTCTTCAAATCTTTCCCTTTTGAAAATGCCATAAATTCCATTCCATCAGCCCCCGCTTATGCCAGTTGGACAGCGTATCCAGTAAAAATGAGGTGTAGGCTTTCCTTTTATTTTCACCTTATCTTACAGTAATTGGATCCTAGATCCAATGTGTGGATTTTCTGATTATTGTTTCTTTTGTCAAACTGGCTTATGAAACTACTTCCAGTAACATAGTCCAGGGAAAGGCGATTTCACCTCACTCAGAACAGTCAGCTACCAACTTCTCCCTCTAAGCTGCTTAACCTTCTTCTGTGTCTCAGTAACCTCCAAGGACAACAAAAGTGGCATGGAAGTGAGATGCGAGGCTGGATCAACTTATGATTCCCACTGTGTACCTCTGCCCATTCCAAGTTTTCCTCTGAGCAGAGGACACCTCTGACTGCTGAAGCATGGAACCTGCTTGTATGAGCCTAGCAGGAGAACACAGGGTGTCAAGATAAAAGTAGTATTGCTGCACAGTGGTGGACATTGTATTTATATTTAAAACTGAGAAAAAAATGTTATTTGTGCAACTATAAGTTAGCTAGTGTACCTCAATAGTGTGCATGGGGATATTGCTTATGAATGAGATATCACTCTCTTCTCACCCCAGATGCTCACCTACAGCTTCATGCCTGGCTTGGGACACCCTGTAGCAATTTATAAGCAGCTGAGCCAAGAGATGTGCTACCAAAGACAGAAATACTGAAAATGACAAAATAGGATTCATATAGTGCAGTGAGCTGTGTAGTGGACTATATTATTCCACCATGTACATGAACATCTGTGATGTTTGATGACACTAATCAGGCTAAAACTCCAACATAGATTCTATATTCGCAGTTTTGAAAAAAAATTAAAAATCCCTTATGTACATAAAAATTCTAATTGTCACAGTCAAAACTAGAACTATCTCACTGATGTAGTAGATACAGCTTGTTACAGTACCTATTATTTTATATTGCTCGCTTCAATAATTTTAAAAATGAAGATTTGTTGCTTAGAAGTTAGGTAACTAACAGGTGGTGTGTTTGTAAGTGTGTGGAATTGTAGCTAGTATAAACTGTGTATCCTAGAAGCATTGTTAGATTCTAGTG
This sequence comes from Fulmarus glacialis, assembly GCF_000690835.1. Classification (NCBI taxonomy): domain Eukaryota; kingdom Metazoa; phylum Chordata; class Aves; order Procellariiformes; family Procellariidae; genus Fulmarus; species Fulmarus glacialis. The sequence continues at coordinate 17,492 of NW_009197061.1, forward strand.
AAGATTAACCTTGGAAACGAGAACCATAAACAAACGCGATCCAAGTATGACTCGAGGACAAGTTGCAACCTTATAAGGGGAAGGGAAGAGAAGTTCACAGAAAGTTCACTACCCTGTCGACCACCAGAGACCACCTGAGACCCTCAAAGAAGACCCTAAAGGCTTTTGCAAGCATGCGTAAAGAATGATGTAATATTATAATTAGTTCTCGGAAATTTAATGAATATGTAAAAGAGAAACTTAAAATATGTCTGAGAAGCATGGGTATAAACAGAAAGGTGATTAGACCAGGTGTACTTGATTTGTGGCAAGTCCACCGAGCACCCAGGCCTGAATAAAACACAATCTCTCCTGAGCGTGTGGAATTGGTTACTTGCACGCCGGGCACGAATCCGCTTTTCGGACAACATCACTACTAATAAACACACACAAACACACACACACACACAGGCACACACACACACACACAATTGACTTCGTGGAATCACCCACTTTCTAAAATAAGCTTCCAAATGGCTGTGTGCTTACGTGCGTCAGCCCTTGAAAATTTCTTCTTGGGACTGATGGGCACTTCTGATGCATTCCCCTATGGCCCATTGATTCTCAGGAGAGTATTTAAAGACCTTACCAAACGCCTCTTTTGAGTACACTCCAGAGACAATTCTCAAGTGCTCACAGCTTCTCAAATACTCAAAGTAAGCTGAACTCATTCTCTGTGCCTCGGTGATGATTATTTCCATGCCATTTTGCAAGTCTGACCTACATTTTGGCTTCAGCCTCCTTTTTTTAGGCACAGAACTATTTTTTTTTTTTCCAAATGGGAAAAAAATGTGATTTTATTTACTGTCTTTTCACTCAAATACCTGCAACTTTTGCTTAGTTAGAAAAAAATATTTCTAAAGTACCTATGAAATCAGTGCTTTAGACTGAGTTATTCAAACAGTTTGATCAGTTTGTTGTGGTTTAACCCAGCAGGCAGCTAAGCACCAGACAGTTGTTCACTCACTCCCCCCTAATGGGATGGAGGAGAGAATAAAAAAAAAAAAGTAAAAGTTGTGGGTTGAGATAAAGCCAGTTTAATAGGACAGAAAAGGAAGGGAAAATAATAATAATAATAATGATAAAAGAATATACAAAAGAAGGAATGCACAATGCAATTGCTCACCACTTGCTGACTGATGCCCAGCCAGTTCCCGAGCAGCGGTTGCCGCCCCCCTGCCAACTCACCCCAGTTTATATACTGAGCATAGCATCATATCATATAGATACCCCTTTGGCCAGTTTGGGTCAGCTGTCCTGGGTGTGCCCCCTCCCAGCTTCTCACTGGCAGGGCATGAGAAGCTGAAACGTCCTTGTCTACTGTAAGCACTGCTTAGTAAAACTAAAACATCAGTGTGTTATCAACATTCTTCTCACACTAAATCCAAAACACAGCACTATACCAACTGCTAGGAAGAAAATTAACTCTATCCCAGCCGAAACCAGGACACAGTTGAACCTGGCAGGAAAGAAGCCATTGGTTGTTCTGGGAATCCATGATTTTTCAGCACCGTGATTAGTGTATGAGACTGGATCCCACGGGAGAGTCCCACAATCAATAACTGGGACTTGACAAGTGTCTGGAACACAAGACTGATCCTAGGAAATTCAAAAGTCTTTCCATGGTATATACCAAGAGTGAGATCTGACTAGCTTTGAAGCATTGGTTTAGATAGAATTTTTAGTTCACACTGGGATGGTTTTAGATTATGTTATCTTGGCTCACCCTTTATTTGAACAGAATTAGCTTCTCCCAATAATACTCTTTTCTAGTGTGACCTAAGGTTGAAAAATCAGTTGTAATAGGAAGCATCATTGGAAGAAAAAAAAAAAAAGTAAAAATATCAAATGAAGTTTTCTTGCACAAATCCCAATGATTCCCTTTCTGTATTTTATTTTATGCTATTTACAACATTTGTTTCTAGGCATGATGGAAAGTACATTCATTTCCATCGTTAGTGATGTGTAAAATTTGCTGCTATCACTCACATTACCAGACACTTTTACTGTAGAAAATGGAAGGTAATTGGTACTTCGGGCAGGCCACAAATCTTTCCTGGCAGCAATGTATCACTCACAGTACATTGATTGCAAAAATTAGTTAATTCAAGGGGAATATTATACTCCTTGAGTCCTAGCATAAATCTCTCCAAATTCTGCAGGCATTACTGCCATCAAGTTAAAAGGTAGATTTCTGTCAGCCTACTTGACTATGTGTGCTCCTGATTTAGATGCTACTCGTTCCAACACCTCTTCTAAAACTGATATATATTGCCTATTAAGTCCACCAGAAGAGACTTTAAATGGCAGGATTCAATAATATTGGGCTAATCTGTTGCTTTTATTTACTGATCTTCTTAGGGTCGTAAATCCTCAACTGCATGGTGTTTCCTACTTCATTACCTTTGTGAACGAAAACTAATGAGTGTGCAGTGTTTATGCATTGATGAGAATCTGTCTTTCTGTACATCTGTGATATGCTCTTCATTGTTAGTGTTGGGGAAATGAGGTTAGAAATTTCTCTAACAAACCCAAGAAATTTTCCCAATGTTCACCCAATGAGAGTGTATCTGGATTTGATATAATGATTGCCCATGGCAGCCTGTTATATTTATAAGCTTTTACAGAATTTTGTACTTCAAGCATCATTGTAAATTCCCATCATTCTTCTGACATACCTGAGTTTCAAGAAGATAATACAAGATGCACAAGTATTTGCAGACCAATTAAAATTTCTTCAACGTGGAGCATTGTCTGTGCAAGGCCTGGGATGAGGAGGTTTCAGAAAAAACTGTATTGTTATGGCATACCCGCATGTGGGACTTTGGCTCTGCCTAAATCACTCAGACTTCTGCCACTTCTTGGGTACCCGGATTTAACCTCAAGATGGTACCTGCAGATGAAATACATGCGATCACGTGTGCATTTTTAGTCTACAACTCTGAGCACAAGCAAATAGGTACAGCCTGTTTTGAGGGGTCAAGCTAAATTGAATTAATGGTGCTAACAGAACTGTGTGAGGGAGGAAGACTTTCTGGTGCTCTGAGCAAGCTCAGCTTATTTTGTGGAAGGTGACTGATCTGGTTTGCTACTAGCTAAAAGGGGAACAAATCTGTGAGTCAAATGGTGTCACCATTGTGATGGGGACAGCCATCAATGAAATTTTCCAAGTTCTTCTTGTTTAAAGAAATTAATATGCCAGAGATGATGAAAGTAGAGTGAAGTAATGGTTGATCTCCTGATCCGTTTTTTTGTGATAACACAGTACTCTGTAATAGCCTTGCTGTCCTTTTATACAGAAAGAAAACTGTTTTCATTGTTAAAATGGGTTTATGGCTTTGCTGTGAATTTTGTTAGAATGTTGAGGAAATGCATTTTCAAGAAAAGTAACTGTTCTGCACAGCAAAACCAGTCTTTGTTACAATAAACCATCACTGTTGGCAAAATTCAAAATTTACTCTCTTCACAGAGTCAGAAAATGCTTATTCTTTGGGACCACAATTTCTTTCACTGAACTGGAACTGAGAGCCAGAGAACTGAGAGCAAGCTGAAGGTGGGAGCTGCCTACCATATATATTGCAAAGTGAGGAATGACCAAGACTTCAGGTGTTGGACTGAAAGAGATTCCCATCAAGACCTGTTTCCTGCTAGCACAGGAAATATAATCACACTTATCCCTATAAAAGCATCCATCTAGGAAGGTGCAATTATGAACGTGAAAGGTAGAAATAAGAATTTTGTTTTCCTCTGGTCAAACCAATATTCAAAGTAAATGTGCAGGGAGATTCATGACATAATTCTTTGCTGTCATTTTTTTTCAGTAGAAAACAATGCAGGAGCAATGGGAATTGTAACTTAATGAAAAGAGGCTCTTGCATGAGTCATTTGAATGGGTTGTTGTGTAGAGGTTCATCTTAAGCAATGCAAACACATTGATACAGCATAGACAATGAATTAAGTGGATGTTCTCAAACTCTCAGCTCTTTGGTGACCGCTAATTCAGAAAAGTCTCCGCACAAAAGAAGAGAGTAGCTATAATCACCATCACACCTAAAACCCATAAATCCATGGAGAATAACTGGAAAAGAATTGAGTATGTTATTCTTGGGGGGGGGGGGGGGGAAGGAGCAGTCTGAAAATAGCTTTGATAAGAGTTGTTTTGGAAGTGCCTGATTTTTCCATTAGTTTTCCATTAATTCTGGCAAAATATGCCTTTGTGAGACTGTGTTATTGAACTGCACAGAGTACTGCATGCTATATAAAGATGTATGAGTGATGTGTATGAGAGAATATAAAAAGAAGTTGAGAACATACACAAATATGCAAATTATTAAAGCTGTTGAGACATTCTGGTCATTTTAGGGAGGTAACTGAGGCACAGATCAGGTAAGGAATTGCAAGACCCTAAACTAATAGGCAAAGAAAAGCTGAAGACAGAAATCAGCACAGTAAATTGTGCTTCTTGTGACAAATGCCACAAGCTGAAGAGCTGCCTCATACTTGGAAAAGTGAGGCAAATGCAGTAACAGCTCTTAGTAAGTTGTGCTAATTTATGCCCACAGCATGAACAGAGAATGACAACAGTATTACTGCAGATAAGGAAACTCAGAGGAGTAATGGACAGTTCTGGACAAAGTTGGAGATCAGTGCTCAAGTCAACATGATCCCAGAAAATATTAGCACTGTAAGAGAAACACTGATAGTGTCAGGTAGGTGGGCAAAACTGAAGATTTTGCTTACATTCAGGCTTATTATAGTTAGCCCCACTGAGGAAGCATATGAAATAAATGCATGGGTAAATAACAAATGTTTGAAGTTGCAGCTCCTAAGACTATATAGAATAAAATGTACAATTCATTAAAACATGTAACTTTTTGCAAAACAGGAAACTCAAACAAAAGAAGTAATTATCAGAAATGTGTTCCAGGATACCGAGAAGCTTTCTAAAGAAAACAGAATAGAAGTGGAAAATCTTATTTCCAAGACCCTTGGAAAATTCTAGTCTCTCAAAAATAAAAACAAAAGAAAAAACTGAGCGAGGCCACTTCCCTCAGAATCACAGAGCAAGCAAGGGAACCAAGAGAGATGACATTACATATCAGTCACTGCAGAAAAAAGAATTAGTACTTCCTCCCTATGTATTCACTCCAATAACTAAATATATATAGATGCAAAAGTTTTCAGCCAGTTAAAGAAAGACATTCTTAAATGTCTTTTATGGTGGATGCATCAACCATGGAAAAATATTTGGTATCAGCAGATTTTGGCCAGTAATCTTAAGAAACAGAGCACACTTTCTCATTAAGAAATGCAGACTGGCTTCTGGGCTTTGTTTGGCACCTGACTTTTTTCACTGGAACATAAAATCTTTGATGGCATAGAGGGTAAGTCTTCACGGGTGATGCTTTGATCTGTGGAAATGCTGTAGAAGAGCATAACCGCAGGCTCCATGTAGCTTTGAAAAGCTGGCAAAACATAAACAAAAATGTAAATTATATGTATTAGAAATAACATTCCTAGAAGCAAGGCGGTCAAGCAGATCCGGTAAGGATAAGGTTTCTACCGGCATTCTTGTCCTTCTAGATAAAATATGATCCCTATGATTTTTTTTAATGATTCCTAGACATGGTCATGAACAATGCAGGTAAATTAGTACCTATTGTAGATGCTCAGACAGGGGCCTTTGAGTACTCTGGTAGAAGTATGTTCACAGGATGCAAATGTGAATAGAGCTGAATGAAATTAAGGTATTAAAGCAACTCTAAATTTGATGTCTTTAGGAAGTATAAGACTAAGCTAGTTATGACACAGATGGCAGTATGGTCAGAACTGGAGACTAGTATTATATTGTTGAGTATCTCATACTTAATCCACGAGTATGAGAAGTTTTGTGTCTATTGACAGAGGTCCATGTTAGCTGAAGCTGTCCGTAAACCACTTATTGCCATTGACAGCGAGAGGCCTGACAACAACGGAGATTAGTTTTAAACACATATATATGTTCTCTAAACAGAATATAAATGTGGGACATACTTTGTAGCTAAAGTACAGGAGATGAGAAGAGCAAAACTCCAACCTAGATTATAGGAGTATCAATCTTCCTTTCAAAGAACACTATTCTGTCTGGGACAAAATGTGAAATGAGATTGCCAATAGTAATGCTGAGAATGGAAAGCCTGCTAGACGTAACTGAAATTATTATCAGTGTGAGATTTGGAAAACATTCTGGGCCTTCTTTAATTGTTTAGGGGGGAATTTTCAGGACTGGGGTGTGATCATTAAAATGTTACACAAAAACATTGAAAAAGTTACAAAAAGGTCATCTGAGGACCATAAAGTAAATGGAAGAACAGGAACACTTAGGAAGCTTTGCAGCATTGTCACCTGCAAAAACACAAGTGGAATCCAGCAAAATTTCCATATTGATAGCATACGAAAAACATGGTCCTTGAAGCAGAACAGGTTCTAAAGGATATTTTAATTTCTGTGAGGTAGCCTTTGCAGAATGTGTTACAGTTAAACAGGTGCTTATGCATATGCAGTTTCTCTAGAGATGAAATACCTCAAGCAATAATGTTTTACAATTGGGTGATAATTTATTTGGCAGTGAAGTTAAGCATTCTGCAATTAGATATGTGTATAAATCTGTATTACCTGCAGTCCAATGATTTGATGGAAGACACTGTCAAAATATTAAGTATATGCACAAAGGATTGCCAAGTCAAGATGGCTGAACTGCAGGACATGCCTCTGCTAAAATGGATCGCTTTGCTATCGTCTGACCGTAGCCACCATTTAGGAATCTGCAGATTCATATAGGATGCAATATCCAAAGTACTGTCTGAACTTTGTTAGTCACTAGGCCTTTTTATAGATTGAGAGTTCAATGTTAATTAATGTTAATAATGTTAATATTACGATCAACTGCAAGTAAGATTTGGACAGATGGCCCAAGAAAGACACTCATGAAAGAGCCAAACTTAGTGAGTGGCAAACATGTTGTGCAGAAGCTCACAATGAACATTTAAAACCGAGCAATCCCAAACACCATGCAGATCCCTGTAGCAGTAACAAATATAACATGAAAAAAAGATGGTTTTTCTCACTTTGTGTCCTCGTATAACAAGTGTCCCTACATGCTGACAAATAGTAAGGCTATTAATCATAGAAAGTATAGACTAAGCCTCTTAATTCATACAGTCTGTCTATGCAGGGACAAGTGAACTCTTGTCTGACAGGATTATTGTGTGCCAGGTTCAATTTTTACCGGTTTACAGGAGCTAATCTTTGAGAGGCAGTTCTGTCCTATTAATTCCACCGCTCCAAATGACTTGCTGATCTCCAGACTAAATTCCAGCTGCTTAATCCCAGTTTCATCATTGTGCGCTACCCCAATGCTCGAGATTCTTTAAGTCTGCAGAGCTACTTCCAGCTCCTTGTAACTTGCTTAGATGCTGTAGTACTGAATACAAATCCTGCAAGGAACAGCAGCCTCTGTGCTGCTTTAGACAGACACTGCATTTTAGTTTCCTTGGGGCAGTAGAGGAATGGTTGATTGCAATTGCATTGGCAGATGCGCCTCTCTCTCTGCTTTGAGGCTTTTCTTGTTTTCACTTGGCTGTGGCTCAGTGAAGTGAGAGGAATGTCTTCTCCAGCATGCACAGTTTTCCAGTGGCTCAGATGAAGCCAATGAACAAGCGTGCACTTCAGGGTAAATAGTGCCTTCACAAATATATGTCAGGTTTTGTTCTCTTTCATGTGCAGAAACCAAAGATGAAGTGACAGATTGGTTAGACATTCAAAATGTGCTGATTTTCTCTGCAACCTGAAACAGCAGAGCCAGGCAGGAGGAAGGCTGCAATCAGTTGTAACAGGAACACTACAGAGTTAGTGCACGGCATGTTTATTCACACACCCTTCTTTAATGTAGTGCATCATAAAATATATTGAACTTTGCAAGTTGTTTTCTTCCCTAAGGGTCAAAAAGTATTTTACATTCATTAACTGCTTCGACAAACTAAAAGGCAACCTTCTCTGGAGTGGGAAATGAGAGCTGTTTAGGGCAGGTAGCAAAGAAAATTGCTGTACCCAGATGAAGCTAAGGAGTTCTTCGGGACTTACAAATTTCTGTACAGTAGTGTGTTCATGTGCAGTAGAAAACTATCTTAACAGAAGACACATTTTACTGTTAAAAAAACCTGTTGATCAAGGGCAAAAAGAAATTATTAGGGGATTCCTAAAGCATCACCAGATTGTGCTAAGGAGCTCTTCTTGGTGTGTAGATGTCAGGTGACTTCCCTACCCTCGTTACAATCAAGATTAGGAGAGGCACACCTCATTAACCTGAACAAACTAATAAGAAGCAGAAAGGAAAAAGCCCCAAGGCTGATTGTCCTTCAATTATTACAGCTTTCCTGCTAAGAGTAAAATTAGAAAGACGAAAATGCAATTAAAGTCCTATCCACACTAGAAAGTTGAATAATTTACTTTGAATTTTTCCATTAACATTGTTATTCAGTCAATATAGTTTGTAACAACTTAAATTAACATTGAAGACACTACTTATTTGCTGTCTGAAGACTAGTAAATCTTGCATTATCCTAATTTCCAGCTTTCTGCCCCTTTCTATTCCACTTCCTACCTCTTGTGGCCAGTAGTAATGGACAAGATACTACGAGGTGGGACTGAGGAAGGTTCAGGAAATACGGTGGCAATAACAGAGGAACTGGGTCTGTGTTCTTGTGCTGACAGAGCAGGATCAATCAGATAGTAACAGCTTTCAAGTTCAGCCCTTCTCTGGAAGTATTTCAGTAGTTGCTACAAAGTGTGGTGAAATGGTTTTGGGGAACTGGGTTATGTTTGAAACTTATGTTTACATTGATTGATCCTCTACCTCTAATGAGAAGAACTAACTCCCCTTGATATTCTGAAGTAAGTTATTCCTTGAGTTTTCACTTTGGCTGTTTGTCCCATATAGGCAGATAATAAGATAGGCATGGCAGGAGTTTATGCTTGAGGTTGGAGAGAGCTGATTAGGAGGCTGGAGTGCCATAATTTGGGTCCAGAGAAATTTCACTACTATGAGTACTCTGATACTATGATCTCCTACGTTGTTTAAGCAACAGCAAATGTGGATTAGACCATGTGTGGTATAACATCATTAGTGCATACATACTGATTAATGTCTTTGTAAATGTGGTTGTATTCACAATCTACTGTCCAACCACTGCACCCTTTTTAATGCTTGGCATCATGAAAACAAAAGTTTAAACAGAAGATTTGTTTATCATTATTTGGTTGGGGGTTTTGGCTTTTTTTGTTTGTTTGTTTGTTTTAAGTTATTTTAATGCTAGTAGCAAATATTTTGCATCAAGGAAGCCTTTGCTAAAGACCTAATACCTTTTTTTTTTCCCTGGAAAAAAGGTCTCAAAGTTTAAAAAAACTTTATTTCAGAATTTACATGAAATATTTTTATTATGATGCAGAATACAGTACCACTGTTTTTCACTGCACGTACTCACAAGGTAGCATGTTATGATTACTGATTCTGACCTTGCATAGCCCGTTTAGTATAAGCTATCAAGGCTGAACCTTGAAAAGCTGAATGACACTTTGTCGATGTATGGAGCTACGCAGATTTATCGCAGTGTGACAAGTTGGCATTGCACTGCAATTTTGGTCTCATGATGTTTCATAATGAAATCATAGTGTGCTAACCTTGTTAATCTACATTACTCTGCTACCAGACTTCAGGATGTGGCTTGTAGATTCATACCTTTTTGTTTCTGTTTCTTCCCTTTCCTTCCGTGTTAGGCTGTATGTGCTCATTCTACTTTTCCTGCTTTGCACATATTAAAGGAGTTGCATGAATATCTCTCAGCTGAAAGTACAGGGCTCACCTAAGCTATTGCAAAAGCTTCTTGACAGGGGTGAGTACATGTTGCTATCCTATACCACACTTTGATAGTAGACACAAATTTAAATGTACTGATTGCTAAGGTTGATCAGAAGCTATGATTTTTGCCATGGCTTGTTCTTCCTCTTTTCATCTTTTGATATAAACTTCTGATCAGATACTTCTGCTACCTAGCTATATGAATGAAGATTCTCTAACCTCTTACGGGATGTGGTTTAAGATTGATTAATTTATACTCATGATGGTACCCTTAATTATTAGCCACGTCTTTTTAGACTGAAATCTGTTGCATTGTATCTTGCCTATGCAAATATATTCACATATCCTAAGCCAGATATATTTTGTATTCAGACAAAATATATAGTACCTGTTAGAAAATACATTCTTTGGAGTATAAAATGGGAAAATGATCAGCTAGCTAATTAATATTGTGTTTTGTCTAAAGGGCCAAAGTACTTGGGAGTACAAATAACAGCAAGGGGATGTTAAATTATTAATAAGGGAATATTTATTGGACAAGAGATGATTGGAAGCAAGTAGTAAGGGATTTTCTGTTAATCGATTCCAGAGAACCTCTTAGTATACATTAAATGTTCTTAATAATTTTATTCATTGAAAAGCCAATGCTATGACCTGGGAAGACCTGCTGTATGAATTTGTGCACGTGACTTACGTGAGGTTAGAGTAGCATAGCAATTTGAGACCCTCTGCTCTGGTTGTGAAACTCTTTGCTTCTAAGGGCAAACGGACTTGGGACATGTAAGGAGTGTGAGGTGCAGAAATATGAAGTGCAAAACAAAGTTTGAGAAAACTTCAGTTAAATCACCCACAACTGGGAATGACAATGATTCTTTAAATCATTAACTCCAGGTTCTCCCAAGTACTCAGTCAGCTTAATAAACCACCAAATTAGCAATAATCTGTTGTAGCATAGTTCAGCTGAAAAAAATCAGGGAAATCATTAGTAGCATTATAAAAGCAAATCCCTCTTGCATATTGTTTTCTTATGGCTATTCTGTTACATTAATCTTGCATATGCTGTCTAGTAACCAGAATATCATAGGAATAAAAACAGGAATATTATTTTTAAAATTACTAATATTGTTCAATGTATCATCTAGTACTTTCTTAAATAATCTTAGTGGTTAGCTGATGTCTTTTCTCTGGGGAGATTACTTCACATCCAGAAGCTTTCACTGTCAGGAAGTATTCTTTGGATATTTAATATCAGTTTTTCTCCACCTTAAAGAAGAAATTTTTGCAAATACTTTTAATCTGGAGAAAAGCAACTCAAACTAGTAGCTTGATTCCATCTCATTTGCTAATTGGACTAACCTTTAAGGAGACTACTTGTTTGTTTTCATTTTTCATCTACCATTTGTGTCTTTACTTGTGCAGATGTAATTCAGTACTCAACAATAAATTGTGGAAAGTACATATATTTTACTGAGAATGGATCAATGGTTTATCATATTTTCCCCTTAGCATGTACAACTGAGTCATTGTGGTGCTGCAAATCGTATTTGCCTTCCAAAGTTCTGTTTGCAGTACAGAAGCAGCACATGGATGAAATGGCTTAATTAGTCAAAGATATTCAAGGTAAAGCTTACAAAGGATCTAACTGTGCTCTGTTGGAAGAAAAAGAAAAAGGACAAATCGGAAGCTGTTAGCTTCACTGCTGTTATTGGGCATATTTTATTTTGTCTCTGCAGCTCTATCACACTCTGCCCAGCTGCTGAGGTTCTGTTTTAGTCATTGTTGAGATGAATAAAACAACATTTTTTAGCATTTAGTATAAAAAAAAACATCATTCAGGCAGTGCCTCACATAAATGTTTGCACAGATCTCAAAATACCTGATGTACCAACTAGGAATCTGGCATAAAAAATGCACATTTTTAATCTGAAGCAGTTGAAGTTAACTCTATGTCATGTCTACAGAACTGCTTCAGATAGCCCTGTACAATGAAGTATGAGTGTTTCTGCTGCAGACAGTTGAAAATGCTGCTGTGGTATTTTACTATTTATTTGCCCAGACCACAGAATGTGACATGTCATGTGCTGCACAACCAATTTTGGTGATGTGATTTAAACAAAAAACAAAGGTGATGTTTACTACTTTCTAATGCTTTATTTAAAAGAAAATTTCTGATCAGTACTTCTCAACTTTTCTGCAGCCATGTGCTCCAGTTCCGGTTATAGTCTAGCGTGTGACAGACTTAGAAGTTTGTGAAGTCGAAAAATCTTGCTTACTGTGATTTGGACATTGCAGATTATGTGGTCACAATGAATCAGTACTCAGGAATCCTGATCTCCTTGTGTTGTCTTTATGGTGCTGCCAATATTTCTGACATTTTGAGAAACCTAAACTGAATACTGTGTAAGCTTGAGATGTACTGCAGTATATGATTAAAACCACATTAATTTAATTTTGAGTTACTGACCGTAGCAAGCCTTAAATCACACAGTACTGCAGGACTTACATCTGTGATTTTGGTTCTTCACACCTTATCATGTGAATGCATTTTTTGAGAATCTCTGGGAACAAACAATTTGGGTCAATTTGGAGTTACCAGATGCCCTCTCTTGGGTGATGCATTCCCTCTGAGGGCCATTTGGCATGAATATGCTTTCCCCTTCTTATTGGAAATACACTTCCAGATCACTTTCTACATCCACATGTTGACAGACTCTGACTAGAGATGAGAGGAAGTTGACCAACGAGTTGAAGAGAAGGGTAGGGAGGAGGGAGTCTCTGTTACATCTCATGGCCATTTTTTTTATGTTTCATTTTGTAAAGCTGCAGGGTGATGTCTCCATGGGGATAAGAATTTGACTGTTGCCAGTATCTTGCATAGTTATTCTTGCATTAAATCTGTAAGAATAAATATATGTAATTAGCAAGGAGTGGTGTTCTAATACACATGTACATAATATGTGACAATAATCAGAAGAGATTATGTCAAGCAGGACATATTAGGAATAGGATCTACATTTCAAAAAGAGGAATAATAATTTTCTATCTAATTGGAGGCAATGGTGACCCCATACAGAGAAGAATGGTACTTGATTACATCTATAAATGTCAGATGGTAGGTTATTAATTTTCAGACACATTTTCTTTACTCAGGAGGGTGAATGATATTGCAAGAATATTTAGGTGAGAAATCCTTATGCCCATCCATCCAACAGTTTAGGTATTCCTTGCGTGCTTTAAAGAATCTGATTTACTGTGAACTACAAGGTGGCATTCTGCTGTAGCTCAACAATCCCGTGCAATATTTATAACTGTCATTCATTTTTCCATACCAATGCTTTTTTAATTTGTCCTGATAAATTTCTCCAGTGTTTACACAGCGCTGTCATTAACATTTAGAATGGTCTTACGTACGTTGACTATTTCCAAAGCCTTCGGTTGCTGTCTTGCACACCAATGATTTACAAGATTATAAACAAATAAAGGCCTAAAGAGCAACTAATGAATATTGTTCTGAAACTCAGGTGCTTGCTAGAACTCTCCTTCTTGATATTTAATGTTTTTTCTGTTTATTTGCAATTTATACTTGGAAATGGACATCGAATGTGCATGTTGTAAATGCCATACTGAAGAAACCTAAGGACTTGGGATTCTGGATTGAGAGGAAAAGTGTAGAGTGCCTTTGGACATCCTTTGGCTATAGCAGTATTCTGTCCCTAGCTATTGGGAATAAGTAACAGGTGTGATGTGCTAAACTCAGTGAACTTATCTATATAAAACATCACAGCTTTTGTAATTAAATACAGTGACAAGGCAAAAGATCTTTAGTGCTATATACTGGTGATTGCTGGTGACTAGCAGTGGCTTATGAACAATTGGTTTCAGTAATTAATAATGAATAACAAACAGCAATTAATTTCTGGTGGCAATCGATGATGATTCATCCTTGACTTATTGCTGCACTGTGGTCAGTAATTGCTTGAAACTGATTCACAAATGATCAGTTTGTGGGAACATTCTGGGAGTGTGTTTCAGTGATAGATGGTTGTTGCCATACACTGACTGATTGCCAGCGAGTGTCATTGTACCGTTGCCAGGGATTATTAGTGATTGTTGTTGACTTTCTGAAGCAGACTGTGCAAAATACCTACTGATAAGCATAAGTAAACAGCTGGGTAGAAGACCAAACCGCAAAAGGGCAGAAAAGCAGCCATGGCCCAGCTGTCTACTTTGTGGAGGTCTCTATCAAGCAATGCCAGGCTTCCTGCTG
>NW_009197061.1:31723-32025 GCF_000690835.1 Fulmarus glacialis
GGACATTAGGAGTAGGAATCAGGATGGATGGGGAGGCATTAACTGCTGGGGGAGTGGAAGGGAAGCATCTTCCTCAAAAACAAAACAAAAATCTCACAAAAATCCCTCACCCGAAACATCCTGTTTTCTGTTGGTAACAAGAGCAGCGAGTGTCCTCTTGCCAAGGGCCGGTTTCTGTCTCTTTCCTTTGCCCTTTTCATGTGCTCATTTCAGGGTGACAAACTTGAAATTTTCCTGTGCTGCTAAGAAGTCTTGAGCTGGATCTGCATGATATAATTTCATAGAATCACAGAATCATAGAA
>NW_009197062.1:0-3713 GCF_000690835.1 Fulmarus glacialis
CATTCTATGAATCTATGATTCTATGATCTTCCCCTCCTTCCAACATCTACACAGGAATCCCTTGCATGAAGATATACTACCAATATGAAAACAAAGTCAGATATATCTTTCTCTATGAATTATTCAAAACAAAAATGCTTGCAAGCTGTCAATATCTACAAACTCCATGTAACTGGAATGAAGTTTTGACTGACCTCTTGGACTGAGATTAAGGGAAACAAAGTACTTTGTAATTCAATTACGCAGGACTGAAAATCTTATTGTAGACCTTTGGCATTTAGTTAATTAGAACAAGTTAGGTGAATATTTTGTTTCCTTTGCATCCAGAGTTAGAGCTTGACTTTTCACAGAATGTGAAAGTATGTGATTCTTAGATCTGATTTAATTACTCTTCACTCTGCAAATGTACCTATATCCATATAGACAAATAGATACGTATTTATATTTATCTCTGTGTTGGTATGGAAGAGTATATGAACGTAGATACAAATATACTGAGGGGCAAGCAGAATAAAATGAATTTAAATTTGAAGACCAGGCAGCATCTCTTTTAGAGGGGAAACTGGCCATAAACATGCATTGATGTAATCATGAGATCATGACACAAAAGTAAAAGTGGATTATAGATAAGAACAAGTTTTGGAAATCATTTGAAAAGGAATAGTTTAACTCAGAAATGTCTCAAGAGAAACACAAGATCTAAATTATTTTTTTCAAGATTATGAATAAAATCCTGAGGAAATTTGTGAAATATATAAAGACCATTCCATAAAAAAATTAAGTCATATCAGAGAGGATATGGTGATTTCTACATGATATTATAAGCACCCTTGTAGATACCCCTCTGTTACAAGAACATCTTCAGATAGAAAAGTGTCAGAGGAAGGTGACTTTGTAAGTCATTGGATGCCTAATACTCCTATTATAACTGTAGATACATTTTCATGGAGTTTGGTTTGGTTTGGTTTTTTGTAGGGGAGTGGTAAAAAGAGTTTTACTGTGTTTGTAAAAGACAGCAGTTAATCTTAGAACTGGTGATGTGTCCCTGTTCGCAAAACTATTAGTTTTATGACATAAATTTTGTCCGTGAAGAACAATCTTACTTGGATTGCTCAACATTGTAGATATTAACTGGCTATTGCATCAGGATCCTGAGAGGAGAGAGCAGGGCAAAAAGCAAGATCACAGTGCTCGACTTCAGGAGAGCAGATTTTGGCCTCTTCAGGCATCTGCTTGAAAGAGTCCTGTGGGATAAGGCCCTGGAGGGAAGAAGGGCCTAAGAAAGCTGGTTAGTATTCAAGGATCACCCCCTCCAAGTTCAAGAACAGTCCATCCCAATGAGCAGGAAATCAACAAAAATGCTAGGAGGCCTGCATGGATGAACAAGGAGTTCCTGCAAAACTCAACCACAAAAAGAAATCATAGAGAGGGTGGAAGCAAGGACGGGTAACCTTGAAGGAGTATAGAGACACCGTCTGAGCATGCATGGTTAGGAAAGCCAAGGCCCACACCTGGAGTTGAATCTGGTGAGGGATGTCAAAGGCAACAAGAAGGGCTTCTGCAAACTAGGGCAAATATGAGCCCACTGCTGAATGGGGCAAGGGAACTGGTTACACAGGACATGGAGCTGAGGTACTGAATGCCTTGTTTGCTTCATTCGTTACTAGCAAGACTAGCTTTCATGAATACCAGGCCCCACAGACCAGGGGGAAAGGCTCGAGCAAGGAATACTTACCCTTGGTAGAAGAGGATCAGGTCAGGGAATACTTAAGTAAACTGGACATACGCAGGTCCATGGACCCTGATGGGGTGCATCTGTAAGTGCTGAGGGAGCTGGCTGATGTCACTGTGAGGCCATTCTCGATTATCTTTGAATGATCACAGTGACTGTGAGAGGTCTCTGAGGACTGGGGGAATGTGAATGTCACTCTTATCTTCAAAAAGGGCAAGAAGGAGGACTCAGGGAACTACAGGCTGGTCAGCGTCCCTTGATCCCTGGAATGATGATGGAGCACCTAACCCTGGAAACCATTTCCAGGCACATGAACAACAAGAAAGTCATCAGGAGTAGTCAGCATGGATTTACCAAGAAGAAGTCATGCTTCACCAACTTGATAAATGTCTACAGTTAAATGACTGGTCTGGTACATGAGGATATTGTCTGCCTGCTCAGTGGATATTTTCTGCCTTGATTTCAGTGAGGCCTTCAACACTGTCTCCCATAAGATCCTCACAGAGAAGTTGATGAAGTATGGATTGGATGAGCAGACAGTGAGGTGGATTGAAAACTGGTTGAACGTACGGGCCCAGAGGGTGGTGATCAGTGGCACAAAGTCTAGTTGGAGGCCAGCAACTAGCAGTGTACCCCAGAGGTCAATACTGGGTCCAGTCTTGTTCGACATCTTCATTAATGAGCTGGATGATAGGGCAGAGTGTACCCTCAGCAAGTTTGCGAACGACACCAAACTGGGAGGAGTAGCTGATATGCCAGATGGTCATGCTGCCATTCAAAGGGACCTTGACAGGCCAGAGAAATGGTCGGACAGGAACCTCATGAAATTCAACAAAGGGAAGGACAAAGTCTTGTACCTGGGGAGGAATAATCCCATGCACTAGTTCACGCTGGGGGCCACCCGGCTGGAAAACAGCTTGGCAGAAAGGGACCTGGGAGTCCTGGTGGACAGCAAGGTGAATACAAGCCAGCAATGTGTCCTTGTAGCAAAAGGGGCTAGTGGTATGCTAGGCTGCATTAAGCAAAGGATTGCCAGCCGGCTGAGGGAGGTGATCCTTCCCCTCTACTCAGCACTGGTGAGGCCACACCTGGAGTACTGTGTCCAGTTCTGGCCTCCCCAGTACAAGAGATATGAGGACATACTGGAGAGAGTTCAAACACTAAGGTGACGAAAGGACTGGAACACCTCTCATGAGGAAAGGCTGAGAGAGCTGGGACTGTTCAGCCTCGAAGGTGATCTTATCCATGTTTATAAGTACCTCCTGCATGGGGAGTAAAGAAGACAGCCAGGTTCTCTTCAGTGGTGCCTAGTGACAGGACAATAGGCAATGGGCACAAACAAGAGCCTCCATCTGAACATCAGGAAAATCTTTTTTACTGTGAGGGTGACCGAACACTGGAACAGGTTGTCCAGAGATGTTGTGGAGTCTCCCTCCTTAGAGATATTCCTGGACACGGTCCTGGGCAACCAGCTCTAGGTGGCCCTGCTTGAGCAGGGGGGTTGGACAAGATGATGTCCAGAAGTCCCTTCCAACCTGAACCATTCTGTGATTCTGTGATTCTGTAATCTGACCTACCTGTCTCCTTTCATACTTCATAAATGTTGAGCTTTTATTAACTACATCAGTTTGTGAAAAACAATCAGTTTATTGCACTTATTCAGGGGATTCCAGACATTCCTCATTGAATGTGATAAGCAAAAGTAGGAATTGTTTGGAAAAAATATATTCTCAGATAGAGTTCATCTACAGTTACACATACATAGCTTCTATTATCTGCCTCAAAGCATTCAACTTCTTCAAATAATAGCATTGCATCCCATGTGGACTGTATGAACACAGGGTCATTGACTTCAAACAATTCTTCCTAGTTTACAACCACAAAAGATTTTCCTGTCAAGTTAAGAGCTAATATGTATTGTAGGGTGTCGTCGTTTAACCTGGCAGGCAGCCAAATACCATGCAGCCGCTCGCTCACTCCC
>NW_009197062.1:3932-30382 GCF_000690835.1 Fulmarus glacialis
TCACATGGTATGGAATACCCCATTAGCCAGCTGGGCTGGCTGTCCTGATTATATTCCCTCCTATCTTGTGTACCTAGCTCAGTCAGTAGGCATGGGAGCTGTCCTCGGACTAGGAGGGCACTTACCAACAACTGAAAACATCAGTGTGTTATCAACATTCTCCTCATACTAAATTCAAAACACAGCACTAGGAAGAAATTTAACCCTATCCCAGCTGAAACCAGGACAGTATCCACCCCTTATTCTATACCATGTACATCGTGCTTAGGTCTCACATTTTTCGATACCTTTCAATTAATCGCCACTATCTTTCTGAAACCAGGACATAGGGATACTACTGAAAGAACAAGAGTTCATGGAAGTATGCTACAGAGATGCAGTAGAGAGGTGAGATTGCTTTGGTAAGCTCTCAGTTAGTATTACAATGTCAGCAACTATTGTTTCTGAAATGGTGTAATTATTCCTTAAAGTACCAATTCTCTATTGAGGCTATAGTTCCACAAGAGTCATCCAAATGTCCTATATCCACCACGGTTCATGGAGAAGGCGTAAAGCAGAAACATCTCTGAACACTAAAATATCATTGGTGCATATTTTCTGAACAAATCAGTATTGCTTGCCTTAGCAAAATGTAATAGCCAAGTAGAACATTTTGGACTGTAAGATTTGATACACTTGAGATGAAAGAACTTTTTTTCTTCACTTTGAATTTTCTGCCTCTGTGATATTTATAGATTGTGCAGCATAGGTGAATGAAAACTCCCAAATGGTGTGAAATGAGAAAGTAGACTGCAGGAGATAAAAATGCCTAATTGTGAATAAGCACAGTCCCCCAGAATGGACTAAACAGTTTGTGGAGTGCACAGGACCTTGCAGAATAGATGGAATTCCTCCACTGTACAAAACCTAATATTATCTGAACAGTGCAGGAGCCAGCTAATTATGGGCAAATCTCAGAGATTATTTTTTGGTTTTCAAAACAGGTTTTAAGCATATGCAGGGATGTGCATTCCAAAAAATGCAGACAATAAATTCCCTATTCCACTCTGAATCCATACAGTGCCTAAGTTTGCACAGCATCTAAATTTTGGTCCCGAGTTTTTCACAGGATCCTTGTAGGTATTTAGATTTCTGTCACGACCAAAAAGGCTTCAGGGAAAGTGGCCAACTCCTGACCAAGGTGCTTTATGAAGCATCCAGAGTGCTGATCGTGGAGCTGTATTGGGAGCTATGTCTAATACACAACAACCACAGTGAATTCAGGAAAATTAAACCCACCACACTCACTTACGGTCAACAACCTCCTTCTGCACAATAACTAAGTGTTTCACACTTGGGCTTAATTTTCTCCTCAGATCAAAGACTACAATTTAGTAGCAAGGTTAAACAATTAATTTAACAGTGCTTTTTACTTATAAAGGTCTTACTAAGATAAACATGGAAACTTTTATTTGCTCCTGTTACAGAAATTGAATTGAATTGGTGAATAGCATGTTGCTCTTTATGTCTTTCAATAAGATATAGATCTCTGTTATAAATGTTTTCAAAGACAGCTCTAGCTTTTAGCATTTTTCTGGCTAGAAAGCTTCAGAAGAGCCTGGCAGCCTGGGGTCCTTCAGACTCCCATCTCCTTT
This sequence comes from Fulmarus glacialis, assembly GCF_000690835.1. Taxonomy (NCBI): domain Eukaryota; kingdom Metazoa; phylum Chordata; class Aves; order Procellariiformes; family Procellariidae; genus Fulmarus; species Fulmarus glacialis. Next base: position 5,567 of record NW_009197062.1, read on the forward strand.
ACTGCTGATATACCCCACAGCTACAGTTCACGGAAGCATGTGGAGATGTCACATACAAGAAGAAATAGAGCAGACATCATTCAACTTCATTTCCGTCTACTATTAAATCAACATGCAAAGATAGTAATAACCAGCAATTCTAGATAGCACTTTGCTGTCATCTGCTTTGACTCTGCAAATAATGTCCGTGTAGCTGCTTCAGACCATGATTCATGATGAAACATTTGTCCACAACACTGTTAAGGAACCATTTAAACAACTGTCAATAGACCTGTCAAATTTAAGGCCTGTCATTACTATAGACAGGCTTCAGGACAAAAATAAGGGTTTCTTTTGATGAAGGTTTTAGGAGCAGTTTAGGATCAGATTTTTAAAGATCTTGCTTTGAAAACACTGAGAAGTTGATTAAACACTTTTTTTAAGTTCTTCTAGATGTTTTTTGTCCTAATCTGGTCCTAACGTATCTTTTTGATCATCTAACTATTTTTAAAAAACATGGGTTTTGCTTATCCCCCACATTATAAGGTTAATATAGACATAATCTTATGCTTAAAGGATGTCTTGTAGTACCCAATCATACTGCAACATGACATTGAAATTGTACATCACATAGGAATAAATTTCTCATGTTCTGATAAAAACAATATAAAAAAAAAGAATGCTCTTAAATATCCAATTCATTGTGATGTTCACCTGAGTATTTTATCTTCTCACATTTTGGATATTTGTCTTCCTGGCATCTAGTTTTGTCACATACCTGTGACAAAGTTTATTTGAGTTCTCTGCTGAAGATTATACTGTCTTTTCATAATAATCCCTAAATCCTTTATTCTGGTCCATTTTTGACGGTAGTACATTACCTTTTCCGGGCACATTCTTTTTTCAGGTGTTTGGTTCCTTACTTTATTGCCTTGCTTTTTTTACACTAAATCAAATAAACCAGTTACTTGCTCATGCTGTTAGTCTACTTTCATCTTTCTGACTTTGGTTGCCCTTTTTCACAGTGACCTTATCTGCCCTTCAAACATTTTGCTTTCTTTTAAATTTTGTTATTTTGTAGCTTAATCTTTTCTTGAGGCACAAACAGCTTCAATTATAATCCTTGAACTTAATTTGATTTTATCTACAATAAAGACTTCTATGCTTTCAGAACACATCTTGTTTATTTAAGATAGATCAGTGCATATTACATTCTTAATGGTTTATTAGATTAATTTTTTGCATGGTAGAGAAAAAAAAAGCCAAATATAGTCTCTTGGCAGCTTCCTCTATTTTCATAAATACCATAGTATTTTACTAATAATAGGTAACAAATGATTTTTTTCTAGCATTTTCCTCTTCTATCCCATTCATACCCTATGGATGATACTTGTTCATTATTATAGTCTTAATGAAAAGTACGTAACTCTCTTGATTGCTTAGTATTATTTCAAAAGTCCTGGATGAGGAGAAGGAGTTGTCCATTCGAAAGTCAAGCATATGAATATGCTTGAGAACCGAGGATGGCAGAAAACCTCTATCAATATAACTTATATTTATGAAAAAGAGTATTAAATTCTTCAAAAAGTCTTATTTTCTCAAGGTGGCCCAGGAAAATTCAAGTGAAAACATACAGTTATATGATGGTGAGAAAGATCCATGCATTCTCTCTTCTTGGTACTTTTCATATAGAGGCATTTAAAGGTATTTAAAATTATCAGATTTTAACAATTTTTTCCTTGGTAAGTTTACAAACTTTTATTTTTTATTACATACATAATAATCTTATGGTATCCTTTTGTAAGTGTCTGTTTACATAGGCACTGTTTTTCATGTGAGAGTAACCATGCAGCAGCACTTTGATGAACAGAAAAAATAAATACTGTGCAAATAGTTTCTGCCATCCTTGCTAGTAAGGTAGAAGGTCATTCCAGCAAGATAAAACTATTGTAATGCAGATTACATTCATTTTCTCCTGTTTGCTGCTAGAGAACAGAACATTCTGACAGATCCTCCCACATGCATTTCTCAAAATATGTAGCTTGTTATTAGTTCAGCTAAATGATAACATTTGCAAGCAAAAAATATGGGATAATAGTTCTGCTTTACAATCTAGTGTCACACCTGCACAACTATTAATATTACTCTACTGTCCCTTGAAACTCTTCATTCCACTAGGCAGTAATAAAGACAATTCCCACTATCCTGCATCCTGTGAGATTTTTCTCCCAGTCCACTGAATGCTGTGATAGTTCTTCTTAGTCATAGCTTCTCCTCTTTAACTTCACAGGGCCAGATGGCACTGGATCAGTCTGTCTCTATTTCGCTTCAGTGGGGTGACTCCCTTTTATGTCAGTAGAAGATTTCTTCTACCATATGCATTGCTTGGAGCTACATAACTTCATCCTTGAAGTCTACGTTTGGTTAAATGTTAAACATTTACTAAAGTGAAAAAAGAACTGAACACAAATGGGTTTTTAATTTATTCCAGTAACCTCAGCCAAATTATTTCAGTAACCTCTGTTATTAGCTCTGTATTTGGTCAATAAACCTGTACCAGTTTTGGCAGGGGTAGAGTTAATTTTCTTCATAGTGGCTCATATGGTGCTCTGTTTTGGATTTGTGACCAAAACAATGTTGATAACACAGGGATGTTTTCGTTACTGCTGAGCAGTGCTTACACAGAGTCAAGGCCTTTTCTGCTCCTCACCCCACCCCACCAGCGAGTAGGCTGGGGGTGCACAAGGAGTTGGGAGGGGACACAGCTGGGACAGCTGACCCCAACTGACCAAAAGGATATTCCATACCATATGACATCATGCTCACCCATAAAAGCTGGGGGAAGAAGAAGGAAGGGGGGACATTAAGAGTTATGGCGTTTGTCTTCCCAAGTAACTGTTACGCGTGATGGAGCCGTGGTTTCCTGGAGATGGCTGAACACCTGGCTGCCGATGGGAAGTAAGGAATGAATTCCTTGTTTTGCTTTGCTTGTGCGTGCGGCTTTTGCTTTACCTGTTAAACTGTCTTTATCTCAACCCACGAGTTTTCTCCCTTTTACCCTTCCGATTCTCTCCTCCATCCCACCATGGGGGAGTGAGCAAGCGGCTGTGTGGGGCTGAGCTGCCAGCTGGGGTTAACCTACAACAAACCCTTACCTCAGGAGCAAAACCTCATGTCTCAACACAACTCACACTGCTGCTAGGTATATTATTTATAGCAGTGGGACAGCTCTTAGCAAAGGGAACTACGTGAAACTGAGCTCTCACTTTCCCCTTCTGTGGTGTTATCATTGCTGCTAGAAACTCCTGGGGGGGGCTCAAATCATCAGTTTTATAGTTAGACAGAGAGATTGTGATCCTGACAAGCAGGTTTATTTAAGCTTCTTAGGGAAGGTATTTCTTACTCTTCTTACCCTTATAATTTGCACCAGCACAGAAAAAATCCTTACTTAAATGCATATATATATTCCAATGCATGAGTGGACTTAGGTAGTCAACGAGCGAATGCAAATTTGCATTACTAGTTTGAAATTCTTTTCAGTCAATAAGCCAAACCAGTAGGGCTACATTATTTTTTATGTCAAAGTTTGAATCTTGACTGTTTGTGTAAAAATAGGATTGAATTGTGATTGAAGTATGCTTTCTTAGATAAGCAGTGACCTATTTTTCTGTTTTCTGTGTACAGCTTCAAGCACGTGATTCACCACTCAGTTGCACTTATTATGAAACATCATCACAGATCTGTGGTAGAGGTGGCAATGGGAGAAGAGGAAAGAATCAGAGAGGGTGCAGCGTTGTTTTTTACGGTTATCTTTTTTTTTTTTCTTCAGTTTAAGGCAAAAGAAGTTATTTGTCCAGAGGGGAAGAAAAAAAACTGGGGAAAAAAGAGCAACCTAAAATTGGAGCTCTTTCTATAGCATCAACAATGCATTAAAACCAGAAATCAAGCTCTTCTGCACCTCAGTTTCTTCCAGTGGAAAATCAAATTAATTTAATTTATCCTTATGGATGTTTCAAATACCAGACTGTAGAAGCATTTGTTCAAAGTGATATAACAGACTTTAACTGGGTTAGCTAAATAATCATTTTGTCCCTGAAATAAACAACACATTCCTGAGCCAGATGCATCTAGATGTTGAAAATTACAGAAAATTAATTGTTCACAAATTGATTGTTCACACTGTTTTGCCCCTGAGATGTCATACAAAAATATTTTAGTTCTCAATGTCTGCATTACGCAGGCTCTGGAGGATGTACTGCATCATTTTCTGTTATGATTTTTTTTTTTTTTCTGAAAAGTGTTGGCATATGCAATTGGGAATGCAATGGAAAGGAGGTCAAGGGAGAACATGTATAGCCAAACAAGAGCTAGAATCAGAGGCTTTTCTACCCAGCATCAGCTGAGTAGTGAGAAGCAGATATTCAATACTCTAAATCCATGACTTTCTGTTTAACTACTTACTGTGATTTTCCAGATATTGATGTTCTTTTGTAAGAGTGATTGAGAGTCTTCAGATACTCCTGCAGCAAAAATAATAATAATAGTAAAAAAAGATCATACCCATTTGGAAACACTTTGTGATTCTCTGAGCATGTGACTAGGAGAGAACATGTTGAAACTACTGTTACAGGTCTATTCATCTGTTATAAAAATGGAGGAAATTTCATCTACTTTATGTATGTAAAAACATTTTGCTTTTTAGCATGGCCTCTTATTGACAGTAGGTCTTACAGCTATACTTCCTCCTCACCCACTCATTCCCATCTTTCTACACAAAATTTTTAACCTCATGGGCAGTATCAATGAAATTCAGCAGTGCTAAATGCAAAAAAGATAGTGAATGGTTATAAGCTTCATGAAAATCAGCAGCTCTGGGATCTCAAGAGTGCTCCCTCTGATGAAAAGGTGAAAAAAGTTCAGTTGTATCCTTCCAGCATGGTGGCAGGTGGCTTCCACGTACCTTGGCTACAGCCCAAGCTACCCTTGTCCCACTGAAAGTCCAAAGCAAGCTAGATAACTGTGGGGATGGGTGGAAACTAGAGGTATTGCTGTGAAATGTCAGAAATCCTTAGGGAAATAAACTCCACTAGTTCCATTGCTCACAAAACAACTTCTATTACATTATTTTTCCCACCTGTTTGTTTGTTTGTTTGTTTACTTGTTCCTCTTCCTAAAATGTGTAGCTGTCACCTAGTTTCCTATGGAAAAATACTACATAATAGCTTCATCAAACTGCAACATAAGGAAAACGAAAAAAAAAAAGTGTTCTTGGAAGGAGGTAGGTCCATGAATCAGTCACTTCTTTCTCAATTTTGCCATAGAATTTATCAATTAATCTAAATCCTTCTTTTCTTTATTGCCCCCCCAAATCATTAAAAATGATTAATAATTAGTACCTCTGTGAGAAAGGTGTTGAGAGGTTTGGTTCTTTGCCATTTGGGAAGCAGTTAAAGAACCTCTTTAAGGAATAACATTTTATTTATTTAAACACTATACTCATTAAGTTAGCATATATACATGGACACATGCTCTGGCCTTTCAACACATCAAGACATAATTTAATAGGATTGTAAACAAGTATATTTGAGGCATTGTTGTACAGAACACAGAAAAAGCACTTCACTAAAAATGGCTTAATATTTTATGATAATGGCCCACTGAACCTTGTAGGCAAGAAAGAAATAATTAAAAAAAAAAAAAAAGAAAAACAGCTAAACAAGGAGATGGATTAGTACTGAAACGGCCATACGGAGATAACAGAGCATTTGTCCTTAATCTCTAGGGGTAAGCTAGGGATAGTGATTCTATGGTTAGAGAACATGAAAAGCCAACCATGCACAATTTACACCAAAAAAAATCATAATTATATGACTATAACCCAGAAATACAGGCTTTTTCTTTTTTATTCAATAAATATGTTTAGACTCAAGAATACCAATAGTAAAAAATGCAGTGAGAATTTTTTCAGACATTAGCATGTTAAATATTTCTTCACTGAGTGTCTCACCAAGTTTTAAAACCAGGTCCTCTGCACCTGTTTATCTGCGAGACCCTTGCAACACACTCCTACAATAGCTCTTTTCCTCCTCTATGTAAAGCACAGACTTGGCATACCCATTTTCAGGTCCTCTGGCTATAGCTATGCTGTGGGATGTCCCAGCTCATGGTTTCATCCAGCCTTCCCCATATCTTCCCCATAGAAAGAAGCCTGGACAAGCAGTTTAGAGGAAATTATTGCATGAGCCTGACACGGCTCTGATAAAAGTCCTTGATTTATTTATCAGGAGAAAAAGACTGCAGCAAGGTTTATATTGATGAAAAGTATCAATGAAATTCAGCAGAGTACTAGACATCAAAAAGATAATAGCTCTGCAAAAGGGAGTGATCAGCAGTGCCACTGCTGAGGGAAAGATGTAAAAACTTTGCCATTATCCCTTTGTTTGGTAGCAACCAACTTTACTACAGTGTATGGTTATGCTGCACAGTGTAATTTAGATATGCCCTGTAAAAGAACCGCCTAGGCTGTTTTGTGAGGAGAGCTACAGCCCAACCTACCTGAACAGGTTTTGTCACCATCTGCAAAACTGCAGGTAATTTCTGTCTTTGGCAGCTTCCACCAAAGCCCATCCCAGGAAAAGCCTGGCTGAGCTAACCTGTGCTGAGTTCTGTATTGCCACAGCAAGAATGCAACTACTACTCTAAAGTTTTCCTTTTAAGCTTAGCTTGGTTGCCTCTAATCATTGCCTGTGCATAGCTTAGAGAACACCTCTAAGATCAGCCTTCTTGGGTTAAACAGGGAGGATAACAGTTTTTTAATAGCTTTTCAAGGCCTTTGAACAGTATTTGGAAAGCTTTGTGACTGCTAAATGAAAGACATGGTGTGCCTCACCTAAAGAACTCTTTTAAGGATATCTGTGAAAACAAAGAATGGATTTACATACTTCTACAGGGAGATAGGAGTTTAAATTCCTTTGCATGGCTGACTCTCTGTGCTTCTGGAAAAATAATCACTTGTTTTGTGATCCTCCATGCTCTTTTTTTGTCCACTTATCATTTTATGTAAATATCAATTTTTCTATCCCATTTTTTCTAAACCCTCATTTGCTCCTGCCTACCTTTGTGGACTTCAGCCCACTTCTGAGCACGAGTTAGAGTTCAGCTACATGTGTTCTTCCCTGTCTTTCCCCTTTTTACAACTGTCCTTATCATTCCTCATGTCCCTCCCTTTAACCTTCCAGTATCACATTGTCTAGCTAGGCTCTTGTTCCACACCAACCAGAAAGCATCCTTGCACTTAATATGCCTGTACAACAGCAGAGAACATCTTCTCTCTTCTTTGGCAATTAAAAGCAGCACAGTAATCAATTGTACAAGGTACCTTGATATTCTACAATCTTTAGAACCTTTAGGAGGTAGTAGTTGTTTTGTCTTTGATAATGAGTGCAAAACTACCTAGTCTTTCTTTACACGTGATATAAAATGTAGCTGTGTTAGACAAAGGAGATTTTTGGGGAGGTGGGGAGTGCTGCTTTCCTTGCTTAGATGCAGACCCACACCTTCAGAAATTCCTTCACAGAAAATGGCTTAGCATTTTTAGGTAAAATCTACCTTTTTGTACACATTCATAATACTGAAAGACAGAACACAGATGAAGAAGCTGCTATTAAAAGGAAAAAAACCCACATTTTCAATGACAAACTACTCTAGTGTAATTTTCTTAGAAGTCTAATTTACATACAAGTTTTTGCAATTATTTGCAGAGATTTTGAACACCATATTCCTTAAATTTCTGTCTTCCTATCAATGATTTCTCTACAACAAAATAATATATAATTCATTGAATTATCATCAAAGCCACTAGCTGGATGTTTGATCATTGAAACCTAAGACCTTACACTTATTTATATAGTACTTGAGGGACCAGGATAAATGAACGCTTTGTACCTCACTCCTCAGATTATCATAAATCTTACCACACTTATTTTTTATGTCTCTAATAAAGTGATTGTTCATGGGTTGGTTAATTTTAAGCACAGATGCACAGCACTTCTTTAATTTAATGAGGGAACACAGAACAATATGTTAATCAATTTATTTTTGTATGTGTCAGATGACTGAAATATTGTTCTTGAGGGAAGCAAAGAATGAGATAGGCCAGCAGTTTTGCAATAGTATATGTAATTCAGTCTTTTTCCCTCTTAAAAAATATCCTTTAGTGGAATCTAAGTTTTGTCACCTAAAATAGTTTCCGTGAGCACCAATGTTAGCTAGGGAGTTAAAAGTTTAATCCACCCAGACGATGAGGTCTAGCAATGGAATCATGACTGTGCTGAGTTCCATATCCATAGACTGTGTCTACCCACCCTGAACATCACATCAAGCATATCTATAACAGAGATATATTCTTAAATATACTCCCCACAGGTCTTACGACTCTTCCGTGCCAAAGTCACTAATTCTTTTTTATATAAATTCCCCTCTGATACTGCCAGCCTTCACATACTTTCCCTTTCTAACCCTCTTGCTGCTTATCCCAACCTGATGCTGCTCCCACTGATAATTTTGTTTAATTTCCAAAGTGTTCTCTGTATTAACCAGGTAGACATCAGCAGATCCTGTCTTTCTTGTGTAGTATTTGGACTTTTTCTGTTCCCAAAGAGCTCTACCTTTAAACACTCCCTGTGAAATATGCAGGGGAAAAAACACTAGCAAAGTGAAAATGAACAATTAGAAAAATTAGGGTGGCTAAGGGATGATATGGATAATTGATTTCCCTGTCCTTGGGACTGACGAGCACCATATAATGCTAGCAGTAACAGAAATTTGAGAAAGATACAGTACAGAATATCCAAGAACAATGTTAATTTCAAAAGATTTTTTTAATTAATAAAGATGTTATCAAAATCATTCAAAAGACCATTTTTAAACTCCTACACAAAACGAAACCTTGTCACTCCGATTAATTTATATATTTCTTCCAAATATTTTTAATTTTGTTGTTTGGAATTTAATTTGGATGCATCTTTCTTCTTACCTAAGAAAATTAGATTTCCTTGTGCTGAATGTTCAGTTCTTTGCCTTATATACAGTTTCTCTCTCAGCAAGTGAAAGCTTGCATTAAGTTTTGCTATTGAAAGGTAAGGCTGCAGGATGTTGCTTTCCTTATATGATACTCAGCCAAGTCACATTCAGGTATTACAGGAGATATACAGGAATGAAAGAACTGAGAAGTCCTGTGAAAAAGAAGAGATGGAAACATACTAAGAAAAGGTAAAGAAAGAAATTACTTCTTGGGAAAAGGATGAAAAAACTGAAGTCGAGAAATAAAACCAGAAAGTTACGGTAACTTTCTGGGTTTAGCAACTTTTTTCTCATCTTGTTCCTGAAAGTTGTTATGCCTTCCTTTTTTTCTGCTTTTGTAGGGATTTGTTAATAGAAATATCAATGTGATGTAACCGATAATATAGTGACAGCTCCAAAATGATTATACAAACACTGATGTTAGTTACTGAGATTGCCCAGCATGACCCAGAGGTTTCACAAAAGACTTCAGCAGAACTAACCTTATCTCAGAGTTCTTGTGTCTTTGATGTGTTGTGCTCTCATAGTGCTGTGACTCTGCACAGTGTTTTCAAAACTCAACTGTAACATCAAATGCAAGGGGAAAAAAAAAAAAAGAAAAAAAAAGTGCTTTAAAGTATGAGGTTCCTGTCATTTTTTAGCAAAAACCCTACAATTGTGGTAAAGTTTCGATCTTTAGTTTTTCCAAGCTTGCTTAAAAAGAAAATATCTATGATTCCTGGTAGTGAAAATGGAATGAAATTCTGAATGTGTCCTAGAGTCATCAACACTTTAGGGAATTTTCTCACCAAAATAGACGCCTGTTCCTCAGAAGTGCAATACCTTAATCCTTATTTCTTTAAGTAGAAGTAGACTTAACAAACAGTGCAGGGACACTCGATCAGTGAGGTGAGTGATTTCTTTCTGTAATATTTAAGTGAATGAGCTTTTGTATAGGACTTCAATTTACTGAGATAAATGGAAGCTGTTTCAGACATCATGGAAGAGAAGGTAAAGGACTGAATGAACTCATTGACTATTGGCTAGCCTGTGACAGGCCATGATGGACAAGCTCCGAACAGGTACTGGAACAGAAATCTGCAATGAAACCTAATTATATTTAACCATTCTTCTTTCAGGCTTCCAGACTCTTTACATACAAATTCTTTGGATTAGACTGCATTCAGCGAGTACAGCTTGTAATATTTACTTCCAAAGCCAGTGGATTAGACCAATCATTGATAAGGTCTAAAGTGTTTCAGGAGGGGATAATCACATTCTCTGGTGCCAGATATTATGTGATAATATAATTTGAGGAAATTGTTTAGTGTATATAGGAGCAATAGTACAGTTAGTGAAGTGCCTTTCCCAAGATGCAGGGTCAAATATGAATCTAGAGACTAGACTGGCTGTTACTTTTTGCTTTATGGCAATGACAGGGCTTATGTCTAATATTCTAATTTCAAAGACAGATAACGGTCTTTCAGACAGCAATTTAACTGAATTCTATTAACCACCAAGAAAGTTTTTGCACATTTCTTGGTCATCTAAATAGGACCTGAAGAGTTACTCACCTGTGATCTGATTCAAGAAACTGATAAAATGGGTTAATATTTTCATGTTCATATTTAAGACCTTTCCTGAATAGGGATACTAAAAGGGCCCGATTCATATAATCAGAAAAACAGATCAGATTCCAAAAATCTAAAATTGACAGATAAACCTGCAAAATGTATGTTTCATATACCAACCCAGTGCCCCAGGCCAAAGTGAGCCAAATTATTTTCTCAAGGGCAGTTTTGCCCACAGTGTAGCTCTTCGTTTGGAAACTTGATGGCAAACTGTTTAAAAAAAAAACATCTTTGATTTGCAAAAAGCAGAATGCTACAGCCCAAAAACCAAAACCCCACTTCTCAATCATAAAAAGAGACACGAAGGACAAAATGATGAGCAAAGTTTTCAAACATATAACTAAATACCTAATAATAACATGATGACACAAAGCAGAAGTGCTTTTGTAGACAGTGAAAGAAAACTTGCTTTCTATTGCATATGGTGAATTGTGTTGTGAAGATATGAAAAACACCAGCTTCCACTCTTGGAAATATTAGTAACAGTAAATTAAGTACTAACAGTAAGTTAAGTACATTAAAAAAGAAAATATTATCACTACTTCATCAAAGCCACCAAAATGTTGCTCCAAATTGGGTAATTGCATAGTTTTTGACATTGACTTTAATACAAAGTCTTTGTCCTTCCATCAGTGGAGTTGAAATATTAAATGTCAACATTTTCCTTATTATTTCTCCAGTAGTTATACCATACATCCCAGTGAGGGCAAGACAATATTCTAAAGAAAATATGAATGTACAAAGTTTTAGTCAAAGACAATATTATTTACCAGTTACAGCAAAGCAGCCAACAGAAAACATCATTTTCAGCAAGGCAGTAAGAAAAGTTTCAGTTGTGAAAATTCATGAATACAGAATATTATATATCACACACTTGAAGTTATGTCTTCTTTTGCCTGTCTGTTTTCAGGTGAGAATTAAAAATAATCTTTTTTTCCCCTCATATTAGCTTCCTAACTTACAGGTCTCTGTTTTTCTTTCATTCTCACTTCCGAATTGTGACTCTAATAATGTAACACTAAAAATATTTTAAATACAATTCACAGAAAAGAGTCAAAATAAAGATACATTGTATTGCATTGCTCATTTAGAGTTGTTATTCCTAGACAACTCCAAAATTTTGTAAAATTATTAAACAATTGAAAAGACTTTTAATCACATCTGATTTACCTATTCACTAATGGATCTCACTAGTCGTGCTGGATAGCACTTAAACATATGACTAGTGTCACTGACTTCTCCAGAAGTATTATTTGATTAAGGACTGCAAAATTTATCCCATATATAGCATTGTTTCCAGAACAACAAAATATGATTCCACATTGGTTTAATGCAAGCAGGAGTTGAGCCAAATAATGTATTTCTTATGTGGTGCTGGTCCTTATGGATAAAAATTTCATTTCAGATCCAGATAGAGATAATCCAGTTTGTCATCCTGTCTTAAGTGTGTTGATCATAATGATGCAACATAAAGAAAGCATGCTTTCTGGAATGTCACATCACTTTGAAGATACGAATAGTGTTTTGCTCCATCAAGGACTCTGTTATCCTGATTCAAATAGTTTATAAAATGAGTATCAATTTCTATTATCTGCACAGAAAGATGACTATCTCAACAGAAAATCTATGAGAAATTGGACAGCTCCTTCATAAACTCAAGGATTACTCTATAGAAATTAAATATATAGGTGCACAAAGTGGCAATTAGACAATTTTAATCTATGTAACGAACAAACCATACCCTAATCAAACTCACCATCTCATTACAAAAAAATGAAAGACCTTTAGATACAGTGATTTATCACATCAGGATAATTCCACACCCAATTTAGCCGTTGATGCATGTCTAAAATCTGATTTCCCTGATGACTTGGAAGGAATTTAAGCTGCTGTCTTCTATTTTCCTTGCACAGGAAACCTGCCTAAAAAGCTCTTTGACACTGCAGGAAAGAACAAAAGCTATGTCCCGTATTTGCCAACACAGCATGAGCTGAGAGGACAAAAAAACCATTCACCTAGAACCTAACTAACTGAAACTGTCATGGCTCAGAAGTCGCACCACTTCAAACACTATCATGTTCTTCCACCTCTTGCTTTTTCACAACAATACCAAAAAAAAACCCTTCCTGCTTTATGGTGATATTGTAATAATTGATTCATTAAGGCAATAATTGCACCTCGCCTGCCAGACCCCCACTCTCTCTCTCACTCCCGCTCCTCAACAGGACAGAGGGAGAAAGTAAGATGGACAAACTTATGGGCTGGGATGAAGAAAGTAAAACAAGAAAAGCAAAAGCTGCTCACAGAAGCAAAGCAAAAGGAGGTGTTCAGTCACTACTCCCCACCAGCAGGCGATGTCCAGCCACTTCCTGGGAAGCAGGGCCTCAATATGCACAGTGGTTACTTGGGAAGCCAAATGCCAAAACCACGAATGTCCTTCCATCCTCCTCCTTTCCCCGAGTTTTTATTGCTGAGCACAAGATGATATGGTATGGAATATCCCTTTGACCAGTTGGGGTTAGCTGGCCTGGTTGTGTCCCCTCCCAATCTCCTGCCCACTCCCAACCTACTGGTCTTTAGAGGGGGCAGGTTGGAGAGAAAGCCTTGACACTGTGCACGCCACAGCAATAGCCAAAACATTGGTGTGTTATCAACACTTTTCTAGCCACAAATGCATAGCACTGTATGGGCTGCTATGAAGACAGTTAACTCTATCCCAGCCAAACCCAGTACAGCAAGCAAGGACAGAAAACTCAAGAGTGAAAGGCATGTGACTGCTGGGGACCCTAACAGGAACAACTACTAAATGAGCATTACAATTTCCAATTATTCTACTCTTTCTAAATAGATTTGGTGGAAAATAACCTGTGAACATTTGCTCTAAAACAACTGTTGTAGGTTTATTTGTTTAGATCTCAGTAGGAAAACAAACAGATTTCCTCTCAATGCAAGACGAAAAATTACTGGTGCTCCAATCAAATTGGGTCCACAGTCCCAACTGGGTATGTAACTAAATTGGCAGGTCAAATCCCCAAATGTCTGAGTCCCTGTCTCTATAACCAGGTCTTATCGCACTCAGTGAGAACTTAGATCTGGAAACCCTCTAAGAGGGGGCTGCTAGGGCTGCAGGACCTTCAACTCTTCTTTTAATTGCCTGTGTCAAAACAGCTTGTATTTGGTGAACTGCTGTGAAGAATGAAAAATGTATTTGTTTGAAACTATTTTGGAAAGGGCAGAGGTTATACTTCTCATCACCACAGTGCCAGAATGAGGTCCTGGCTGACGTCGTTCCTTCAGAAATGTTGACTTTAACTCTGCTAAGAAATACTAGTTGTAGTTACTTATTGGGTGCTTAACCTATGAAGTTTTATTTTATTTTTTTATAATTGAAACATATTAAAAATATCCATATGTCTAACAAGTATTTACAATTTAAGCAGTACACATGAGTACATGTGTAATTTCACATTTTATAGGTATTTTGAACAGTATTATGAATTAGTCTTTTAACCAGTGAAATCAGCCAACTGACAATTACCCAACTCAGTAAGTCCTTCCAAACACAACTTCCGGGTCAGAACAGGTACTTCAAAAATAGATCCAATTAGGGAGGGAAGAAGTCTGTATTCAACAGTGTTACCTTAAATAATGACACCAAGCTGAGTGGTGCGGTCGACATGCCTGAGGGATGGGATGCCATTCAGAGAGATCTGGACAAGCTCAAGAAGTGGGCCCCTGTGAACTTCATGAGGTTCAACAAGGCCAAGTGCAAGGTCCTGCACCTGGGTTGGGGCAACCCCCAGCATCAATACAGGCTGGGGGATGAAGGGATTGAGAGCAGCCCTGCCGAGAAGGACTTGGGGGTACTGGACATGAGCCAGCAATGTGCACTCGCAGCCCAGAAGGCCAGCCGTATCCTGGGCTGCATCAAAAGAAGCGTGGCCAACAAGTCGAGGGAGATGATTCTGCCCCTCTACTCTGCTCTGGTGAGTCCCCAGCTGGAGCCCTGCGTCCAGCTCTGGAGCCCTCAGCACAGGAAAAACATGGACCTGTTGGAGCGGGTGCAGAGAAGGGCAACCAAAATGATCAGGGGGATGGAACGCCTCTCCTATGAAGAAAGGCTGAGAGGGTTGGCATTGTTTAACCAAGAGAAGAGAATGCTTCGGGGTGACCTTATTGAGGCCTTTCAGTACTTAAAAGGGCCTTATAAGAAAGATGGGGACAAACTTTTTAGTAGGACCTGTACCAATAGGACAAGGGGTAATGGTTTTAAACTAAAAAAGGGTAGATTCAGACTAGATATGAGGAAGAAATTTTTTATGATGAGGGTGGTGAAACACTAGAACACTACCAGAGAGGTGGTAGATGCCCCATCCCTGGAAACATTCAAGGTCATGTTGGACTGGGCTTTGAGCAACCTGATCTAGTTGAAGATGTCCCTGACCATGGCAGGGGGGTTGGACTAGATGACCTTTAAAGCTCATCTTCCTTCCAACCCAAACCATCCTATGATTCTATGATTCTATGAAAATTAAATGTCCACTAAGTCAATCCCTCTGTAATCCTGCTACCTTAACAGCAAACAGACAGTCTCTTGTAGGCTATCTGAATTTCTAGACCATATGTTTAGATATGTTGATTTATAAGAACTAGTTCCATTGAGGCCATAAAATTACTCTTCTGCATGTTTTCTCATGGGCTCAGCTGCTCAGAACAACAATATAATATAGCACGGGAGCCCAATGAAAGCTATCGTCAATGAATCTGCAAGGTTTTTCAATATTTGGGCTCACATTCACCCACAAGTGTGAAAGAGAAAGGTTTTCTTCATTCAGACAACTCTGTTTTATGATTATTAGTAAAGACAGTGAAAATTTGACACAAAACTTTCTGCAGACAGTTCATGGATTTTCAGAATTTCATGGCTATCCCCCCTATGTCACTGTGTAGAAAGCAACAATAAGAAGTCATTGGGAAAAAAAAATCAAAATCCATGGATCTGACTTCAGCTCCATCCCATGTGCTAGGGGCAGGAAAAGATAGCTGTAAATAAATGGGGAAAAACCTCACCTCCTCTGTAGACACGTTCCCTCATCCCAGAGCCTCCAAGACAAACCAGTGAAATCCTTGAGCATCAGTTTTCCCAAATCTCAGCCCACTGGCCTATACTGTGTATGCACAGCAGACATAGGTCTATTTTTATTTTATTTTAGATAAAACAGAGCCCATAATCCTAGAGTTTTGGAAAACAAAATGAAAAAGGTGAACACGTGCCCTACACTGATAACAATTCCTAAGCCTGCAGACAGCTTCCTGCTAAGGATGAAGAACAGCTGCAAAAGTCAGCACTGAAGATATCCAATTGCACATCTACCATTACAAAGCCTGGTGAAAAGCAGCTGTCTTGTCTCACTCAAGACAGTGTTCCACGGAGATGAGAAGCCCCACTAAGTGCCCTACTTAGTGCCCAGGGCCTGCATCCATCCTTTGGACCATTACGTAGAGATCTTCTGGCAGTGCAGCCTGTAGCAGAACTGCTGCTGAGAAGTGGAGGGGAAACAGCAGCAGAAAACTGAGACATTACAGTAGATAAAAACAATTCCTACATGTATCATGAGTGAGAGAATTAGCTGAACCATGCTTTGAAATTCTGAAAATAGGCAAAATAAACCCTACCTTAAATATGCACGCAGTCTACATCTATAAAATCTTATCCAAGAGAAGCTTTTTTTTGAATCCCAAGTCTTGTGCTCTGTTCTCCTCCCTGCTACCACGGGGACCTAATCCTAAATTCCCTTTGCTTCACTACAATCTTAGAAGCCATTTAAGTCCTCTGGAGTGGTTATTCCTGCCTGAAGGAAGGACATGCAGAGTGGATCAGCATCTCCTCAGCTGTTAGCACATGGACTGCAGCCTCTGTGCTCACCTGGCACGTCAGGATATCTGAACCGATCTCTCTGACTGCAGGCAATAAATCACCTTAGAAAAAAGCCAGACTGAATAATGGTGTGGTATTCTTTTAAAAGCACCTCACAGATTAAGACGAAGTTTCAGATCTACATCAAAAGCACCTGTTCGTTCTTTGCAGCGTTTTACAGTGTCTCTAATGTGGTCAGCCTAAGAAGTAACAGCAAGAGCTTGCATCTAGGGCTTGAGCAGAGAGTCAGGAAGAAAGCAGTTGTTGAATATTTTGACATGTATTTATAAGAACTGTTGTTAAAAAATCAAACTCAAATATCTTATTCCAACTCTAGCTGCTGATGTGTCATTATACAGCCATAGAAACGGTCATACGTTTAGAGCAGTGTACAGAAGTACACACATGATAAAGCAAGAACAGGAGTGGATTTTTTAAGGCAGGGAAGGGCCTGGCTTGTACAATACAAAATGTATTACCCATCTACATCAGGATTTATTTTTTAATATCAACTCAAAGGAAATCAATTTCTGTGCAGTCAAGATACTGAACTGTCCTTTAAAAGAAGTCCTTCTCTCACATGTGACCATACATTAAGTGATCTAGCAAGGAACCTATATGAAAAGGCTCTAGCAAAGCTTGTACAAACACCAAACCTGTGAGTAAAATCTCCCTCATCCAGCAGCTGTAACCAGAGCATTGTATATAGAGAACTATGCTTTTTTTTACCTTTAAATATCACTATATAACAGATGCATTGTAATATGTTGTAGGAAAAAATAAAACCTTTTTAGGGACAATGGAGAGAAAAGAACATTTCTTTGCAATGGACGTTAAAAAAACTGTATGTACAACTTCCCACGTAGGGTTTAACTACAAGGTCACGGTTAATATCTTATCGTGTAGCTAGAACCCTGGGGAATAAATACGTTCCTCTGAGGAAGGACAAAGGTGCAAAGTTTTTTATTGTAAAGAATCTTACCATGTCTCTTTAAGCAGGATTTGTGGAGTAAAAAAAAAAAAAATACCTCCCACTGGGGGAGAGAAGCAGAGAAAGTTGACTTACTTTAAAAGGCTCATTTAATGGCTTTTGCATTGTAAAGAAGATGGCAATTCCCAGGGAGAAGGAGCAGCCTTTGGCTTGTCAGCCTTAATGAAATGCACTCAGTACATAGCTTCAATGAAGATAGATATCAATAATAAGGTAGGTAAAACTGATGAGTTTGGGACCTATTTGCATAAACTGGTACTTACGCTTCTGAAACGCTCACATTACAAATACTGAAACCACACAGATTTCACTCTAACAGATTTACCGCATTAAAGGAGTGCTATTTATCTACATAAATAAAATTTCTGTGCTGAGTACTAAATGGTGCTTCAGAGATTTCCCAATTTATCAACTCTCCTACTTGTAACAACACAGAAACTTTATGAACACAGCAATATTTATCACTGGCTTTAGCTGTACATTTGTTATTTTTATCTTGCTTGTTCTAGATAGAAAAGAACTGGAGATACATGACTTTGGATGATAAAACACACTGAAAAAAAATCAAGCTAAATTACAGGAGGGGGTTTGTTTGGTTTTGATGGGTTGTATGGGGGGGGTTTAGGCTCTCAAAAGCACTATATTCCTATCTTTTAGTGCATGGCAAGAGAGTACCAATTTGAATCACAAATGGATCTTTTTTTCCCCGTGCATCCTCTGCAAGGATTCATCTGCAGCATCATTAAGCTACTCTGCCTGGGTGCACACAGTGACATCCACTGGTGCAGAGCATTTTTGCTACAAGAATCACAGAAATATCATGTGTCATGATTGATTTAGGCTTTGAAAGCAATTTCATTCACTTCTACATTATCTAATGCAGCACAGTATTTAATACTGCTTAACTTTAAGCATGCAAGTATTCCCACGGGGAAACTAGCTTGATTTGCTCATTGGAGTCAGGGCACCTTGCAAGACCCAGTCTTGAAGAATAGATGAAGCTCCCGGTTGGAAGGATTTCCATCTCTTTTGTATGGTTTGTCCCTCAACTTGCCAAGAGAGCATAGTGCAAAATTTATTACTCTCTGCAGCCTCAACGTCTGTTTCTTTTTTTTCTCCTCTCCACCTTCCCTAGAACAGGCCTAGAGTTCATGCAGCTGAGGAAGAAGTTGAGATGCAGGATGAAACGTACCATGTTCCACAATCTTGTGTCTCTTTCTGCCAACATGACAAAGCCCAGCAATCTGAAGAATGGAAATCACCTTCACCAGGACTCAGCCTGTCTGGGCTTTATGGACCCAAGAAGATGAACAACAACAGATATACCAAAGCCCTTCTGGACCGTACTTATTGTGGAGCCCCGGAAAAAACACAGTTTAACAACACAGTTCAGCGCATCTCAGATGTGTTGGAGTCATTGCACACACCCAGCACAGCATCTGCACAAATTTCGTAAAAACGTAAGCAGAAGTATGGGCGCTTTGCATATAACAAACTAATCTCTCTGTCGCTTGAGGTTATAATGATGTGCAAAGCTCTGCTTTTTGAGGGAGCAAAATCTTAGATAAGTGGATTTAAGGGGAACTAGGAATCATATGTTATATCTCTAAATTGAAAAGAAGGCAACGGGATTTCTTTTTGTGCTACTGTAAGATGAGGAACAGATTCTCGATGGATGTATTTACAATTAAATTCTTAGGTATGTTTCCTCAAAAATTTAATAAATAAAAAAGTGGGTTTGTTTTCAGTTCATGAGCTCAAAGTCATTTGTCTTGGTTCCCCCCATGATTTAAAGATTGCAATACTATGCAGAATCTTTCAAATTATGGTACATTTTTGACTAAACATGTAAAAAATGAAAAATTTGGACATATTTGGAGTTCAAAAAATGTGTTCTTCCTAATTATCTTTCATATTTGGTATTTTCTGAATTTTTTTTTTAAATCATCAGCAATTATGATACTAATATATCTGACGTATCACCAAACTCTAGATTCCATTTCAGTTTTCCAAGTCCAAATGGTTGCGATAATTTTAAACCAGCTTTGAATAATAAGACTAATTTTGTTAATGAATCTGTTCCAAAACCCCAGACCTGTCAAAAATTGCCAGAATACCTGTAGCTGACTGCTCTGTAAAGTCAGTGTGTTACTACTACAGAGAGCCTCCTTTTCCTTTACTTCATGTTATGCACCATTAGCAAACCTGTCAGCTGAATTCCAATTCTGTAATCTCTGGTTCTGGTGACAGCTTGCAAAGTAAAAAGAGCAGAGCCTTGCTTTTCAGACAATAGTTTTTATCTCCTTTTCAGTGCTCACAGTTTAGAAAAAACCTTTTTTGGACTTTTAAACTGGGCAAATTTGATACAGAAGAAACAATTAACAGGTGTTGAAAATTGATTTTTTAAACTGACTGTGGGCTTTTTAAATTCGATTTATACTTTCCTGATCACATACTTCCAAATAAACATACAAATAGTGATTTCTTTAAACCCTTCCAACTACAAAAACGTCTCAAACAGCAGCAAAAGTAGATCCTGTGAAATCGGAACAGCTGCAACTAAAATAAGCAATCTTACTGAACAAAAAAAAAAATATCATGTGTGTAGGGGTTAATTCCTAAAGTAAGGGGAAGTTTACATTATTTTCTTCTCATGACTTCTTTCCTCCAAAAAAAAAGATTTCACCTGATTATTTAGCTAAATATCACAATGATCTTCATTCCACTTCATTGTGGTGTTTTGGGGTTTTTTTTCCATTTAAAATAAAAATGAATGCTGGTATAATGCAGAGAGTTTATAATTAACACACATATTCTACTGGACATGTTAGTTTTGCTCTTTGAATATTTTTGTCCTTTAATTTACAAAGCTGCTATTTATATCTCTTCTAACAACACAAAGTGTGACAGAAAACAGTATTTTAATACACAAAAGGCTCAGTTCCCTGGTGCAGCTCAGTGTCTATTCCAATAAGCTTGTGCAGCTGCAGTTCCTCAATGGGTGCAGAAAAGCAGCTGTGCATCCTCTAGCAGATTTCCAATGCCATGAAAGAGTCATAGTGGGTGTAAAGCTCTTGCCCCATTTTCCCTTGAAGCCCATAAGCAAAATGCAATCTAGTAGTGACGCTGGGGCAAAGCTGAAGGACCAGCAAAGGTCACACCTGACAATAAGGGAAACAGAAATATTTTCCACCCCACCCCCCCAGCTTCATACTAGTCAGCACATTCAACCATTCAGCAATTGCTAATTTAGTACCCATCCTAGTATTTTAATAACCTGGATAAAATCTCATTTTATCGGAGAAGGTCTTGCTAAGAACTGAAACAAACCTCTGCCTCTATTTATCTCCTTCCCTCCCGCAGCCATAATTTTATTCCTTTTCTCACAACACTCTTCCCTGTCATTTTTAAATACTGACTTTACTGTAACGCCCTTAAAAGTTCCATAATATTTTCAGTGATTATATTATAGGCAGGTATTTATAATCTCACATAAGAATTATGTAGTAATTCTTCTGTTCTGCTTAAAATTTATGCGTAATGTTGCATCCTGGAGAGAGTTCTTTTGTTCAGCTTTCCCTGCAATACATTCCCATTGAATTAGAGGAACATACAGAAAGAAGCAAAAAAATGTGATTTTAAGTAACTTTTGGCTTGATTTTCCTGCATTTAGTATCTATGCAGGTCGATTAATGTTTCAAAAAGCCTCTTGGAAAAAAAGCAGTTTTAAAGTTGGGCTGTGTAATTCCACATGTCTATAACATATTGCCATCTATTGGCAAAAGAGAGAAAACACCAACTTTTCTGAGCTGAACGTTAGCATTGGAAATAGAAATCCCTCTCCTTCAGGCATTTATACATAACTAATTTTATGTGTGTACAGAGCTGCCATATAATATAATAAAGTTTTACATATTGCTTGTGCAAGATCCATAAGAAATAAGAGCCCAGTTCTTCATAAGTGAGAAAGATAATATTCAATATAATGCATAGAAGGGTTGACCTTAAAACAAATGCTTCCTCAGCTGAAAGAACAGATATATACCACGTTTATGTCCCATATTCATATCTATTGAAGGCTGAAAGAGCCATATAATATAATAAAGTTTTACATATTGCTTGTGCAAGATCCATAAGAAATAAGAGCCCAGTTCTTCATAAGTGAGAAAGATAATATTCAATATAATGCATAGAAGGGTTGACCTTAAAACAAATGCTTCCTCAGCTGAAAGAACAGATATATACCACGTTTATGTCCCATATTCATATCTATTGAAGGCTGAAAGAGTACAGATCTAAAAACATTAATAACTGTTAACTCACAACACAAAACCCCAAAACAGATGACCTTAGCTGTCCCATAGGATTATCTCTGTTGAACCAAATTTGTAATCAAAATCTTCCCTAGTTGCTACTTGCCCCTTCCTCCTCGTGGATCAAATGCTGCTTTGCCAGTGGAGGGCCAGCTGGTGAAAGCCCAGAGGGAAATGCACTGATCCAGCGTGAGGAGTCCCTACATCAGTGAACTACCACAGTGTCTGGCTCCCTTGCCAGGACATAAATACATTAAGGATGAATTTTCAGTCGTGTAGACAGCTAAATATGCAGACAACACGTAGTAGGTATTTTTGAGAATACCTATGCACCTCAGTAACTTAAAGAAAATTAAAACCAAAAAAACCTTGTTCCTTCAGGTATTTTGTAGACATAAAAGTGATTACTTCCACAGGGTCGAAAGCTCCTGTGTTGTTTTTCTGCCAGTTTTCCCCTTGAAAGTTAACTTAATTATTTGACTTACATGCTCAGTAATTTCAAGAGACCTGTTGTGATTTAACTGCATGGACTGTAAAATGTCACACAAACTAGTAATATACTGAAATACTAACTGAATGTTACAAAAATCAATAAGAGTCAAAGGTAGAGGAAGAGAAGGAACAAATGAAAATTGAACAACGGATGTGCCGTGTGGATCTGGAGGTTGATGGATACGCTGAGGGTTAAGATTAAAAAATGAAAGTTCTAGAATATGTTAAAAATGAAAGAAAAACAACTGGCAGATAATTGTTGAACCTAAACCTGCAAAGACATGTAGCAGGGGAACAAATTACACCGCTCAATACTTAATTGGCTGGGCCTTTTTTTTCCTTTTTTTTCAGAAGCAGGCCAGCTTCTGATCTGATCTACATACCCAGATGGGGATGTTAGAAGATTTAAGATATTTCTCAATCCCACTTTATTGCTTGCCAGTGCCACAGAGAGGACAGCAGGGGAAGGACATTTTCCTTCCTCCATGTGGAAGAGAAGGAACAGGGAAAGGTCAGAGCCCGACTTTCTTCCACTTATAACCTCAGCAGACAGCTGTGCCAGCGATGTGCGTGGAGCTTTCTGAAGGACACTTCCTCCTCAGATGAGAGAATCTGGGACGCAGATTGTCTCCAGTGCAATCCAGCTGCTTGCTCAATGCCTCCTGAAGCACTTTCCTGTGCTCAGCAAAGCCACATTTCAGTTGTTCTTATTCCAGAAAAAAAATCAGTTTCCAACAGGCAATTTAGTACAGAAAAAGTCTAATATTAATTAAACCCAATCCCTGTTATGAACTAGTTAGATTTTTTTATATATATATAATGCCAATATGACTGTGTCCCCACCCGAGAATGATCAGTCCTGGGAAGAGTAAAGTGGAACAGGAAACTTGTTTTCCTGCTCTGGAGAATGTGCTGAGGTCACAAAAACATCCTCTGCTCTGGGCTGGAGCAAACCCAAGGCTTCTGACTTCTTTTAATGAGATAAAGAGAGAAAAGTATTTCTGAAGCTCATTTGGGATGTTCTGCCTCTTTCTGAATTGGAGCACAACTAACAAATTAAGCTCTCCCACCTCCCAGGTCCGTGATCTGCCCACCAACACACCTCCCTGTGTGTCTCTCTTAGGGAAACTCTCCCGATGAAAGTTGTACTGCTGCTAGTATCGTTCCACAGGAAACTTTATTCCATGAAAACATTCACTGCTGTCAGCTGGGAATAAAGTTGTAGGCTGTGAGGTTAATGGTAGTGTCGTATTCTTAGTTCTGTCCCCCTGCTCAAACCGTGACCTCCTGTTAAGTCACTTAAAGAAGATGTCTCAAAAGCACATGAATAATTCAGGAGGCTAATTCTCTTCAAGCTTTCTTTCAGTCAAGTACATTTAAAGTTGTGTTTCCTTTCTTACATTGCTGCTCTGTTTTCCCCTCTGCCCAGCAGTGAATCACCATCTCTGCGTGTACTTTAAAGACAGTTATGAGTATGACAAATAATGTTAATGAGCTATTATCAAAAGCTGGTCACCTCCCTGTGACTTTTTCAGCCTTCTGCCAGAGTCTGCCAAAACTACTCTTAATATATGCACACTCTGAATGCATTGAGAAGGAAGTACATAACTCACTCAAGCCTTTTCTTCTTGAGGGCAATGGTTCCCCTTAATCTATCACTGTAGCCCAATGAGGCTAATGCAGTAGTCTACTGCAAACCGTTATGAACATACTTTTCATTTTTATAATGCCTTTCATCCAAGAGAGATGGACCCCAAGGTGCTTTAGAGATTGCGCTGCATGGTGTGATAATAACAGTATATGGATCACTGCACTCACGCTGAAATATAGACCCCTCTGGGTTGGAAAGCAGCACACATCTACCATTGCCAGAAACACTATGCGATATATTAAGATAGAAATGAAGGCTACTTCATCCTCTTGTACCCACAGGTGCATGCAGGTAGGCCAGGCTGTATTTTCTTGTGCTATAATTTAGCCAGGAAACTAGAACGAACAGTGTCAAAAATACGACCTGAATTTTAATCACTTCCAAGAACATGTTGTTTCCTTGCATTAGTGCTAAAAGGCAGTTAAAACTACACAAATCCAAGGCCAGCTCTGCAGTAATCTGACCTCAACAGAGCCCAGGACAACCTGGGGATCCTCTGCACCCTGCCAGTTCAACCTCCTACTCTTGGAAATATCAATGTGCTCCTGCCCTGACCATGCCAGGAGCTGCTGGAAGGGAGAGCATCATGACACAACAGCCAGCTCTTCTCTCTGAAGTGAGGCAGACAATTTCCATTCCCCTTGTGGTGCTGGAGACCAATGTGGTCCCATTATTTCATGCGCTCACCTGCACTCTTTTTTTGTATTGCTAGCCTATTGTTCCACATTTCGGATGTATAAACCTCAGGTAGGTTTGCCAAGCCACTCTCCATCATTTACAGC
>NW_009197063.1:0-48992 GCF_000690835.1 Fulmarus glacialis
CTTAATGATTCTATGATTCTATTCTATGGATATGGTCCCCAGCAAATGGCTTTAGGTGGCCCTGCTTGGGCAAGGGTGGTTGGACCAGGTGAACTCCAGAGGTCCCTTCCTACCTCAACCATTCTGTGTGAACACCCATTAAGGAGGAAGATGCTAAAGCTTGGATCCCTGGACAGTCACACAACATTGTCCATACACAGCAAGCTTCATTGCTGAGAGGATGGACCACTGGTTTTACAAAAAGAGTGTATGAAAGGGATTGATTTTCACCTTTCCAAACTCTTCCTTATACCTTGATGAAACACAGGTATGTGAGCTGCCAATGCAGAGATGAACCTGAAAGGGGCACCATTGCTGGAGAGGACACGTACATGCAATGGAGCTGTGCTGGGTGATCTCCCACCAGGCCAGGGGAGTCAAGCCATACCAGAGTGGGATTGTGCAAGAATTAACTGGTCCACTAACTCCATGCCCTGAGGACATATCAGACCCTCTGGAATAAGCAGGGCAGACGAGGATGCAAGGGTGTATCTCAGTGCCTCACTTAGACCATAGGGCAGGTAAGATGCTGTGAAGCAAGGCAAAGGGAAGTCTTGAAAGAGGTGGTGATGAGGACCAATATACATAGAGCAAGTGGGAATCTGAAGCTGATATATCAGTTAAGGGAACCTGGGAGCTCACCAGCCACCATGAGCCCCACCTACCTGAACTGGCATGGTGGTATGGGAGGATTTCCATAACATGGGTAGCCCATGGGCAATATAAACAAAAGTCCCACTCTCCTCTGGTGTTGGGCAGTGCTTTACGGGGAATAAATAATCTCTGAACTGCTCCCATACCCATGGAAGAGGAAGCACATCTATGAAAATCAAGGAGAACAGAAAGAGGAAGAGGAAAGGGAAGTTATAAGAGGTGGAAATCAGTGCTCAGTGGCGTATTCAAATAAATGCACAGGAGCTGTGCAAGCTACTCTAAAGAAACTGGAGTCAGCTTTCAATTTTCATCTCCTCCCTTCTTTCCTGCTGTTCTTTACAGGCAGCACTATAGCCTGAGCTGCAGGAAGACAGGGGAGATTCTCCTGGGAATGCCAGTACAGAATTGGAGAATACCTTTTTTTTAAATAGGCAACAGAATAACCATTGAGCACTGTCCTGCACCCTGCCTTTGAGCAGTCTCCCCAGGGTGGGTTACCCACGGGTGGGAGAATGGGGACCGGTGTGGCAGGGGGACTGTATGGCTGCCCGTAAGGCACCATCACCCCAGCTACCGCTGCTCCTCAAATCCCTGCAAGCAAGGAAAATAAAGGTCCTTTTTACCCTTTCCTTTGCTGAGAGTATAGGCGCATCAGAGGACAGTAGCCTCCTCACCTGTGCTTTGCATGGGGGAGATGAGGGGAGCGAGGTAACCCTGAGCACACCTGGTTCATAATCCTATACCAGATATATCCCTGCACAATCATTTGGGCTTCTGCACACACATCCACATTGACGTGAGCAAATATACACCTTCACAATGCCTGCTGTGGTAAATACCACACACAGCTACCGAGCCTCCACTTGAACTTGGTGCTAACCTTTGAAGGGAAAAAATTGAGACAACTTGGCAAAAATCTGATTATCCTTTTATATCAGCCACGAATCACAGCGACTGCTTTGTCAGATAATTTGGAACACTAAAAAGAGATGGAGGTCTTTTTAGGGACATATTTTACAAGAATAGTGCTTTATCTGTGCTTAAAATACCCAAAATTAAATACCTAAACATAGGTATACATATGCATTTGGCTTTACATAAAGTTAGAAAGTGTATTCTCTCAGAATTTTAAGAT
The DNA here is from genome assembly GCF_000690835.1 of Fulmarus glacialis. NCBI lineage: Eukaryota > Metazoa > Chordata > Aves > Procellariiformes > Procellariidae > Fulmarus > Fulmarus glacialis. The sequence continues at coordinate 1,829 of NW_009197063.1, forward strand.
GTTAAACTGTTAGATGACCTGCAATAGTCTTAAAATTCAGAATAAACATTGTAACACAGGAAGAAGAAATAAAAAGAAAATTTAAGAGTCAGAGAAAAGTGGTAAACCCTGCACAAGACTAGGCAGCTCCTGGCAGAAACCAGAACGTATCTCTCAGACTGTCAAGTCAGGGTCGAGCTCTCAGTAACAGACGGCAGCGGTGAGTGCTCTGAAGTCCCGTTGCATTTCTGAGCACTTCTAGCACCTCTCTGCAGATGGATCAGTAACTCTGAGACCACGCTGGACACATGCAAGGACCAACCTCTGAAGGCCAGGCCAGGGGACAACCAGCTCATGCTGTTTGTAATTACCAAACACCACATGATCTGTAATTTGCCCAGACCCAGGTATTTTTATTCAACCAAAACTGTGAAACCACAGCATAAGCTCCCAGTAGACCCAAAATATGAAGAGGCAATTCAGGGAAACACATGCACATGTCCTAGTTACCTTCCTCGAGCACATGCCACCTCCATGTGACAACACGTGACAACATACAGTGTCACACACCCTGGACCTCCATATGAGCCGGGCGATGAGCCGAGGCTGCCAAAGCTGGCAGCCCTTCCTCCCCCTCCTGCAGGAGGGTCAGTACCTGCTGCAGTACGCCACTGCATCAGTGCATGGTGCCCCCAGTCCCCTAGGGCAGAGCCAGGACCCTGGCCCCCCCCACCGAGCAGAGTGACCTCCAGCCATCCTGGCCACCCGGCCCCACTGCACGGAGGCCTCTGAGCACCTTAGAAAGCCTCATCCAGAAAAAATAGTATGGTGGTTTTTTTCAGCATTTACCGGAAAGCACAATGACGCCAAGGCAGGAGGTCTGGAAGTCGGTAGTAAAAGGGCCCAAAGGTCTTTGCATCCTGGGTTTGAGGGTTGCAGCCTGCTTCTCCCTCCTCCTCGGGAAAGCACGGTGCAGGGCTGCACTGCGGGAAGCGCTTCCCGTGCTGGTGCTCCCTCCCACCGGCTTTGCCCACCCTGCGAGATCCACCCTCTGCACATCCCTCCTACCCTTCGTATCGGTCATCCTCAGCCGCTGGCCAACAGATCTCTCTCATTGTGTTTCTGGAGCCGCAATTTTCTCCACTTCATTAAGTCAAAATTCTGATTACATCTAACTAGATCTTTCCAGCTATGCTTTTTTAAACTCCTCAGGGCCAGAAAGTTATCCTAAGTGCTGTGCCTTTACTTGGACCTTTGGAGTGAGGTGAGGGAAATAGGAAATTTCAAGACTTCTGGAAAACAGCAACTTTACCAACTCCTCTCCAAAATAAGTATGCTTTTGTTTCTCTTTTTAAGTGAAACCATTTGTTAAATTGCTCACTGCAGTGAATTTTAGGCGTGATCATTTCTTCACAGGAAGAAATCTTGGGAAGAAAAACCACAAGGATGCTAAGGTATTTCCTCTCTTACAAACCAGCAAAACCCCAACTGTGCTTCGACACGCAGATAAAAATACTAATACTCCATTTTTATACTAAGCCATCTCAAGGCACCAACGTTATTATGGTTGCACCATTAGAAAATTGCACCACCTACAAATTTTTCCATAGCCATAGCATACAAGCAAACTATAACGTGCGGAAGGAATATATCTGAGTGGTTTGCAAAGATGTGCCAATGCAGTAAAGGGCAGGCTGCCTGCCTGTCCCCATAGAGCCCATCCGGTGCTGCAGAGGCCTTCCTGCAAACCAAAACTAGGCTGTTTGATGCGGCCTGGTTTCTGCCTGCCTGAAGTGATCTTGTCTGTGGCAGGATGTCAAGAGAAAACAACCCTCCATCACCATTTGCAGCACAAAATAAAGGGCCAGTGTCCACATGGCTGATCGGGCAGCTCAGACTGTCAACAGTGTGGCTATTTACAGTCCAGGAGAGATGGGAGCAAGAAGTCCCAAGATCTGCCTGCAGTGTGCCCAGGTTTTTCCGATAGTAAATGCTGAACAAAATCCATGTGCTGAAACAGCGCATCCACTGCCAGGGATATTTTGGGTCAACCCATGGCTTTTCTCAGGAAGTTTTTTATTAAATGCCCCTCTACCACATGGAATTGTTAAGTGTTGTTCCATAGGCTTGTCCCAGGTCATAGCCATGCTTCGGTATGCAAGAATTTCCTTTTGGGCTGCAGTCCAAAGGTTTTTGATGGATCTGGTTTCATGTGGAAATTCCAGGATTCTGCAGCTTTTTCTGCTTTTTTTGTGCATTAGCAGACACATTTCTTTGAAACAATTTCCTTGTAAGATTATCTCAGCTTGAGGAATCACGCTGCAGGTAGCATCCATGCCTGTATATCTCACATACTTCCTACTTTCACCCCTTGCACAAAGCTGTCATTTATGCCCCACCACACTGTAAAACTGCAGTAGGATGAGGCAGAGGAGTGTTTCAAGACAAATGGCACTAAAGTTATAGACATACAGGCTGCTTCCTTTCTCAGGCAGATTTTCTCTCTTTGCCTTTTCTTCTCCTTTGTACTCTATTCAGCAAGGTGAAATCAATCAATCAGTGCTGCCAAAGAAACAGAAATCCAGCAGGCAACAGAGATGACCAGCCATGGACTTGCATCAGTTTACATCAGCCAGGCTCGCTGCTTAAAGAGTTATTTTACTTTATACTGGAGCCTCGGATCTGAGCTTAGCAGTTTTGCATTTCTGTGCAGCTAAAACAGGAGAGCAGCTCCGTGACAGTAAGAAGCCTGTAGAAAGCTCTGATAGAGAGCAGATATTGGCCTATTTGTCATGGCTGACTACCATGAGGGTTAGAAAACTAATTATTGTGTTCCTAGCCCCCTTTGCTAGTGTTCAGAAGGCAACGTCAGTGATGGGCCAGCAACCCACTTGCCCACTGACAAAAGGGCTGTACCACAACATTGCTACCAGGGCAGTACTCAGCCAGCAAGTGCAGCTGACATGCTTGTGAGTTTGCTGGGCTTTAACTCTCTCCTGGTAACCAGCAGGTTCCCGGGGTTGCCCTGCAGGTGCCAGCCCGATAGACATCCTGGGAAACCACACCTACAAGACATTTGCTTCACACAAAGCAGGCTGTGGTCAGGTGCTGTCTCAGGGCTGATAATGTCCTATTTCTTCTGGCATCTGCAAACAGTTTTCATGCTCCAAAATGCAAGTCTATAATGTCTGAGAAATCTTGCAAGCTCATGAGCAGCTCCAGAGAGGTGTGAACCTTCTCCCCAGCCATGGGGATTAAAGGCTCTTGGCACTTCTCTGGAGACACACAGAGCTTTGGAAGAACTGGACTCGAACAAAACAGCTGTGCTATCTAGCAGTGGGTTGGATGAACTCTGCTGAGCATTGCTATTTTCTATCCGGACTGCAAGGAGGAGATGAATAATGTGTACACAACAAAAGCAGCTGGGTGGAGGATGTAGAATATTGTTCATGTGCTTCCCCTAAATGGCAGGACTGCCTGGTCTTGCATTACTGCCACAAACCTCACTCCCTTCAGTATGCTTCGGAAAGCCCCATTGTCTGGAAATGGTATCACCTTCTTCCTTTTTGAAAAACAAGAAAAAGCAAAACAGACTTTTGTGGTATTCAGTGTGTGCCAACTGAATATCTAGCACTGCTGTGATTTCTCTGAAATGAATCAGTTGTAGCAAAGGCTGTGCAATGTCATGACGTCATTTGCTGTGAGGAAAGGTCACTTGTTTCTCTTGCCCAGCCTCACAGGAGAGACTTCCAAGAGCACGTGTTATGGTGTAACCTGGCAGGCAGCTAAACACCACACAGCCATTCGCTCACTCCCTCCCACCCAGTGGGATGGGGGAAAGAATAGGGGGAAAAAAGTAAAATTCATGGGTTGAGATAAAGACAGTTTAATAGAACAGAAAAGGAAGGGGAAATAATAGCAATAATGATGATAAAAGAATATACAAAACAAGTGATGCACAATGCAATTGCTCACCACCCACCGACCAATGCCCAGCCAATCCCCGAGCAGTGGTCGCTGCCCCCCGCCCAACTCCCCCAGCTTATATACTGAGCATGACATCATATGATATGGAATACCCAGTTGGCCAGTTTGGGTGAGCTGTCCTGGCTGGTAGGGCATGAGAAGCTGAAAAGTCCTAGACTAGTGTAAGCAATACTTAGCAACAACTAAAACATCAGTGTGGTTATCAACATTATTCTCACACAAAATCCATACCACAGCACTACACCAGCTACTAGGAAGAAAATTAACACTATCTCAGCCAAAAGCAGGGCAGTATGAAAAAGTCAAGAGCACTTTGATGAGGGTGGCTAACAAAGGGACTTACTCCCCTCACTAGGAGATCGCCCATTTGTCGGGACCCCCAGAGAATGGGCAGCTGCTTTTGGGAGCATGCTGCACCACAAATGGAGCCCTAGGCTCCGCTCCCTAGGCAGTGCAGCACTGCTGGCAGCTACGAAGGCTGCAGAGGTCCCTATTTCACGTCCCCAGATGATCAGAGGTAGCAATAGGGTAGCTGTGGGCACAGAACAAGGAACAGGGTACTCTCTGAAACAGGGGTACAGGTTGCTCCCAACATTTAGCCCCAGGATCCTACCCCCTGCATGAGTATAAGGCAGCTGCCTTTGTCTGCAGCCCAGATTTAGCAAAATTTTTAGGCAACAGTTCATCTCGCAAGTGTAGCCTGCACCTCCCGCAGGCTGCTCCACACCACCGGCCCCGACAGGGACAAGCGGGACCCCTAAGGCATCTCAAAGGGTCGGTGCTGCCCAGGCTGTGGGGAGCTGGTGCTGCACCGGCACCTCTTGGGTGGCAAACAGACTCCCGTGGCAGCAGCTTCTTGGAGAAATGGAAAACTAATTAAACAATCCTGCCCTGGGGGTCCCGAGGGCACAGCGGAGCTGGCAGCACCAGCCGCAGAGGGGGCCTGTGCCAGCTCTGCCATTTACTTCTGCCTCTTCGTACTCTCTCCTCCAGCGTGAGAGCCCAGCAACAAAATCCACACCATGGGCCACAGCTGAGGCTCACCTGAGCAGCACCATGAGGGAAAAGGGACTATGCTGACTACTTGCTTTCAGTTGCATCGCTGACATAGAGGGGTGATGCGGGGAGCCACTCACCTCCGTTTCCCCATTTTCCCCAGCAATAACTCAGGCAACATTGAGTGAGGACTCATCAGGATATCCTTCCAAATTGCTTCCTCCTAGCCCCAGGAAGGGGAAGAGGCACACGTGCTTTTATGGGTGAGAAAATGGCCCTCCCAGCTCCATCCACCCTCACTGCCCTTCTCTGACTTTGCCATAAAGCCCGTTCCCCCCAGCTTCTGCCTGCAGATGCTACCTGGCTGTCGCAGTAGAATGTTTACAGCTTGCTGTGTGTATGGTGTTGTGCCATCCATCCTGGCTTGCTCAGAAGTGGGCCAAATAGTTGCACCACCTCACAAAGGAGTTATTTCCCCAGCAGAGGCCTGATCCCAGCACACAGCCAAGTCTGTCCGTTTGCAGCAGTGGGAGCCACACTCACGGACAGCAGTCTCCTTTGCTCAGAAATCGGGCAGGATGAATAACTTAAAACAGCAGAAGGCGTCCTCAGACCTACCCCTGGCTCAGTCTAACTGGCGCTGTTGACAGGTTTGTACAACGATTTCTCATTTTCCAGGTTACACAAGGCTTACATTATAGTTCAACATCGAAGCGGCACACCTCGAGGAATGGTAGTTTGCCTTGGGCTGCCGAAGCCACGCACCCTGCCACACGGTCAGCAGTGCCCACGTCCCCAGCACCACGCTGGCCACAGCAGCGCGTGTCCCACAGGCTCCGCTCCCCTGGGTCAGCTTTCACCCACCCAGACTCGGCTCTTAGCGAAACCGCAGAGCCAACAACGGGGCTGTGCTCTTGGCTGAACAAGAAAAAGGCTGGTAATGAGAAAAACAATGGTATTCAGTGTTACTGGAATAGGCTTTCAGAAAACCTTCCCGTATTAAATAGCTGTTCAGCTATCAAAGAAACAATGCAAGAAACAGGCAAGGGAACAGTGCTATCTGGAAAGCTCATCAAAGTCCAAAAGTGTGAATTCAAAATCTTTTTATGGGGATTACCAGTAAATACCCAGAATAAAGATAATACTAAAGGCAGCCTAGAAGAAAAACAACATGGTATGTGGCACTGGTTAAGAAAGTCGTTTCAGTCTTCCTCTGCTCAGGTCACGGCTCTGAAGCTGTGGACCCCACGCCCCATGCCTCAGCCCACTGGAGGACCATCAGGCACGTTTGTCTAAACCAATAGAGTTGCACTTCTCAGAGACACACAATAGGTGCCAGACACACAGCAACTCTTTGCACCAGCTTTCTGAATGCCAGGATAGCCAGATAAAAGCACGAAGCAGAAGACACCCAGACAACAGCTGAACCCTCTGTTTTGTTCCTCAACTTGCCTTCCTCACTGCTCTGAAGCATCTCCAGAGCATCCAGCACCCATTCCAGCAGCCCCTGTCTCCACCTACCAGGTTTCAGGCAGTGGGCTCTGGCACAGAGGCAGGACATAGGCCGAACCCAGCAGAAGGCCATGCTACACCAACCACACGTGCTGCCCGTTCCCACCGCTCACCACCACACCAAGCATGGGAGCAGCAGGACCAGCTGGTGGTCAGTGTGATGGTGGCCATCAAGCTACCATGGCTGCCTCTGCATTTGTCCTCCAGCGAGCAGCAGGCTCGCTTCCCACATGCAAGTCCTCCAGGAGGGCGCACGCCAGCAGCACATGCGTGGCTGGCTTCTGTTTGAACTGATACCTTCTGGAAACGAAGGAGAAGGGCAAAGGTGGAGAGAGCAATGTCGGTCCCTGCACCAGGCATACAGAGGACATGCAACTCATTCCCACAGACATGCTGTTGGGCAGGGAGCAGCAGCCTTGGCTAGGCGGGAAGAAATGGGAAGCAAGAGGAAGAGAGCAAACTTAGAGGTAAGATGATGGCAGTGGGAAGATTGGGCAGGCGAACGGGAAAGCCTGGCAGAGAGCCAAGGGGCACCAGGGCAAAGAGGAATGCTTGATGTGAAGGACAGTTTGTTGATTCCCTTACCCAGAAAAGATGACTCTTATCCAAAATGCAATGAATGCACTCAGAATCTGTGCCCAGATGCATACATAAGGGGTATACAAACCCCATTTATTTTCTTTTTTCACCCAGTTATTTCAGGAATGAATGATGGAGCCAGCAGTCACAGCCAGTGATTACAATCAGCAATCCATTTGTATTGTTTCCATTTCAGATGAAGAAGGAGATAATTTGCTCTTGGTTCAGAGTAATAGAATGCTTTTTTCCCTATTTATACTGAAGTAAAATAATTTCAGATTAATAATCCAAATGCTTGGAGAGAGGCTCAAATGCTGCTCCCTGGCTGAATGCACCTATTTGTTTATTAACACATAATGTAGACATGAAGATTTGGCAGCCCTGACTGCCTCCATTACACTCCTGAAACAAACGTATTCTTTACATGAAGTCTGGGTGTAGGCAGGACAGCCTTATTAGGGCAGCCTAGTGATGCCTGGAGTACTTTCAGTTCCAGTTCTCACTGACAGAAGTTGAAAGTCTTCAAAAGCCCAACTCCAATCAGACCCTCAAACAGTACACAGTAGCCAAAAACTAAGCGTTTGAAACCCAGATGTGGTGTACTTCTCTTTTTTTTTTTAATCTGGTGCAAAAATGAGAGGTTGCATAGTCATTGATTCCTGATGGTAGGAAGTATCAGAAAACACCCAGCTTCTCCTGCAGCCAACTTTACCTACAGTTAATTAATTAACATGGCAAAAGCAAGAGCCCAAATATTCGGATGCTTTAAATAGCTGCTTGGGATAGCTTGCCAGGTTGGCAGATGTAGGGCACAAAAGTTAAAGAAACGTAACTGAGAGACCAGTTATGCACCTAGTCTGTATAAAGGAAAATTGTGGGGACTTAGAAGGAGCCAATAAAACAACTTGATTTGTATGACTAAAATCTGCCATCAAGAAGGCTCAAATACACTTCCTACAAAGGGTTTTTATCAGAGATACGAAATATATTAGGTTCTGCATTACTCTGGCATACATGTTCCCTTTTTACAGGGTGCTGATGTACATATGACAGCCAGGAGGTCGTGCTGTCATCAAGAGGGACCCAGTCTGGTTGGAGAAATGGGCCAACAGGAACCTCATGAAGTTCAAGGAGAAGTTAGAAGTCCTGCACCCCGGGAGGAACAACCCCAGGCACCAATATATGCTGGAAATCACCTTGGCAGAAAAGGATCTGGAGGTGCTGGTGGACACCAAGTTGAATATGAGCCAGCAGTGTGCCCTTGCTGCAAAGAAGGCTAATGGTGTCCCCGCAGTACAGGGAGGAGTGATGCCTGCTGGTCGAGGGAGGTGGTCCTTCCCTGCTGCTCAGCACTGTGGTGAGGCCACAATTCAAGCGAGTCCATGGAAATGTCACAAAGATGATGAAGGAATGGGAGAATCTGACGTACGAGAAGAAGCTGAGAGAGCTCTAACTGCTTAGTCTGGAGAAGAGAAAGCTCAAGGGGATCTTATCCATGTGTATAAATACCTGATGAGGGTGGGTTGAAGGAGATGGGGCCAGACTTTTCTCAGTCATGCCCAGTGACAGAACCAATGCAGGACAGAAGCAATGGGCACAAACTGAAACACAGGACATTGCCTCTGAACATCAGGAAACACTGTTGCTACGAGAATGACTGAACAGGTTGCCCAGAGAGTTTATGCAGTCTCCATCCTTGGAGATGCTCAAAACCCAACTGGACGCAGTCCTGAGCAACCTGTTCTAGCTGGCCCTGCTTTGAGCAGGGGGGCTCCACTAGGTCTCCAGAGGTCCCTTCCAACCTCAGCTACTCTGTGAGTCTGAGATTCGTGCCTAATTCTTTGTGGGGAGAACTGCACTGCAGTTCCCTGACAGCAGCACATACATCTACCCTTGGATGGACAAGGGCGCAAGAAGGTCCTGTGCTACAAGGATGCTCCCGGTGGGCTATTTGGTGCTGTCTGCAGCAGCAGTGATATCTATCTTCCCACTGAAGAATCCTATTCTCAGTTTTACTGAGAGGATCCCTAAGGCAGCACAGACCCTCTCAGATGGAGAATAGAAATTTCTTTGCCACACAAAGTTTTCTTACACTGGTGTCTTCTGATTCATTGCCTATGGACTTGTGGACTTCTGTAGAGTATTTCTAAAGGACACACAGAAAGCAACTATGCAAAGTGAGCCTGTAACAAAAAGCCTTCAACAGACCATCCAGTAAAAAACATTTAAGGATCTACCAACTGGGCAGACAGAGGGAAACGGATGGGTGTGATTTAGTCAATCTGATCAAACTCAGGTGGGCAGTGATGCACTTTTCTCCCCCCAAAACAATAGGTTTCAGCTAAGTATGGAGAAAAGTACAGGAACCTGAAACATTGCTAAGGTGATGGGTGGCAAGGACTGCTGTCTTTCATGGGAATACTACAGTGAGACTCTCCAAACAACCTATTTATCTCTGAATAAATACTAAGCGAAAGCTTACCTTTTTTTTCTTTTTCTATTGCCAGTTCCCAGCAAGGGACTGCCAATCATCAGCTGTGTCAGACTTACACCACTGCACACTGTAGTACATAGAGATAATATTCACCAACCAGGACTCGAGTGTGCCCTTTAGTGCCCTCTGATTTTCATCCATTGCTAACAGCAGGGAGGAGACGGTAATTTTCCTTTTCTTAGGTGAAACATTGCAGTGTTGCAATGGGAGCAAATGGCTGTCGCAGATGCAGCAGATATCAGAAGTGGCTGCAGTGCAAACCAGGTGAAGGTACGCAGCAGGGAAGGTCTGGTGTGGAGCAATGAAATGGCAGAACTTGAGTCCCTTCGGACACCTTGCCACCTCCAACAGCCCAAAAAAAGGAGGAAAAATGTGTCCATCCTGTTTATGGTAACAACATCAACTTCCTGGGGAGTGAGAAGCTCAAAACAATTCACAGCCAAGCGGGGGGAAAAATAATGTGATGTTGGGAGTAAAAAATACACTAATTCTACAATGTTTTTTTTAGAGGGGAAAGCTACTGGGTTTTGGAGGTGGAGGAAAGGGGTTAGTAAAAAGGGCCTCCTTTCGTCTGTAAGATACTTTCCTTTAGAATGTGATCTGTGTTTAAACTTAAAGGCAGGAAATGCTACTCATGCAGTGTGAAACGGCATAATTTTGTGGCCAGCAAACTGGCCTCCGTGGTCCTGCATAACAGCTATCACCACCCATGCCAGCTATTTGAAGGGCAATTTACCCTGGGATAGCTGTAGAGCTTTTACTTTGAACAGCTCTATGGGTATGTGGCCTCTGAGCATAACTGCCACTGGGCTCAGGCTACTTCGCTGAGACTCTGCAAAAACCAGCCTTGAGAGAGACCCTATGCACAAGTGCAGTCTTTCCTGCTTTTTGGACTTGGTTTTATTACTTTATATGTTGCTCTCCAATCTTTCATCTCTTTAAGGCTTTTCCTTTAAAAAAAAAAAAAAGATTCACCATTATTCCCCACTAACTCTGCTCTGAAAGGTAGTTCACTGCAGTCCCCGTTTCTAAACCTATGAAGACCTTCAAACCTTACAACTGGTTGACTCCCAAGTAACAAGTGACAGGACAAGAGGAAATGGCCTCAAGTTGCGCCAGGGGAGGGTTAGATTGGACATTAGGAAAAATTTCTTCACCGAAAGGATTGTCAAGCATTGGAACAGGCTGCCCAGGGAAGTGGTTGAGTCACCATCCTTGGAGGTATTTAAAAGATGTGTAGATGTGGCGCTTAGGGACATGGTTTAGTGGTGCACTTGGTGGTTGGACTCAATGATCTTAAGGGTCTTTTCCAACCTAAATGATTCTATGATTCTATGATAAAGAATGGATCAACTGTTCAACAGCAACAGACTGCCTGAGGCAAAAATGCACCAGCTTCTCTGTTAATCATAGAACAGAGGGCTGGAAATGCCAAATTTGACTTCTGGTGTTCATTTCAGCTATGGCTTTAAGCAAAATGAAATAATCTCTTTAGCCATCACCTGCTGCATACAAAAGCAATCTGTTTGGCAGGCAAAGCACGAAAATATTATGCAGTTGTGCCCTGGCTGCACAAAGACTGCATTTATGAAAGTACCACTGGATGTCAAATATGACTGTTCACTCCTAGCAGAGTTGGCATATTGCTGATGCATTATGATGAGATCATTGTTTGTGTCAGTCTGCATACAGATAAGATACACTTTATATTCACACGCAGTCATCATTGACCATGTGCTACACACTCAGCTTAATTGTCATCATAATTGCAGGAGGATGCCTGAAACAGACCAACATTTTAAGTCTGTGCATTGTAGTATCTGAAAGTAAGAGGGTTGCTAGTCCATACTACCAGGGTTAGACAGGTTATACTCACAGGACAACGCTCCTTTAAACATCTGCCAGCTCCCTTCTCCCTCCCTGATACACTGTCTGCTTTAGACAAATGGACTCCCCAGGTCCCACAGCATCGGCAGGGACCCTTCATGGTAGGGAAATCCACAGGCAGCAAATGTTGTCATCTCAAACAAAGCCCATGGCTGCAGACACTCCCAAACTTGGGGAAGGTCCAGATCTGTCTGCTCCAGCTGTAGCTCCCTCCCTGCTCAGCCAACAGGCCAACAATGACAAGCTGTCCTTATCCTACCAGTTATATGCAAGAGTTTGCACGCAACTGAATTCTCCAAGACATGGGGACCCCAAATGAGAAGGTCTCTGAGTGGTCTGTAACCAGGACACAACGGCTGCAAGTTCTCACGTCTTGCTACTGAGCTGGCTTGCTTTCCTCCTTTGCCAGCTACGGACCTTCAGCCACACAACATAACCCTAAAGCAGACCTTGCTGAAAGCCCCATAAAATTAAAGGGAAACAGGGTTATTCTAGAGAGCTAGCCTTGATGAACATCTCAGAGGTCTCAGCCTCTCTCTAAGCAAGAGCCCTTAAAAATATTTTTAAGGTTTCACCTCTGTGATATCCTTCCTTATTACTCAACATTTTGCAAAAGTGCCCAGATTTGCCTGTACTCCTTCACTCTGGAGCACTAGTCACGGACAAATTTAACACTTCATTCACCGCAGTTCTCTCCCTCTTTCTGTTCTTTCTCCTTCCCACATGTTTCTGTCCTAGGGGAAAACAGTTGTCCCAAGAGGGAAGAGCAGAAACCAGTGAAACTGAACAGAAAGGAGGCAAGTGACAAAAGTATGTGCCTTGCCTTGCTCAGATTTTAGGGGGCTGCCAACTAAGGAAGCAGAGTCTCTGAATTCTCCCTCAGTGAGGAGTTACTGAGGTGACCCAAAAGGCCAGACGAATAAGACATTGTTCAAGCTTATAAGTAAAGAGTCCAGAAGAAAACCTCTGACATTTTTTTGAGCCTTCCTCTGTCTGCTTACTGAGAAATGAAACAAACTGGATACTAGCCTCAATGGTTCATGATTTATTTAAACTTTGAGCTGCTGGCTTTTTGTATTAGAAAAACATTATTTTACCTGTCTGGTCCACCTACAGAAAAGAACAGGTTTGTCAAATTCAAGGCTTCTTGCAGGGTTTTATTTTGGTATTAATTTATATATAATTATATATAAAAGTTCATATACAAAAATGTATGCACTTATAAATTTATATAAACTGGATGTATGTGCAAGTAGAAAAATAAACTTAATTATATATACTAACAGAACCCCCCAAAGGCTTCATAGTTTCTCCATACTTTCTTACTCCCACAGGGTTAGGGTGTCACTTTTGAATGTGTTATTGCATTTTACATGTGTACTGTATACGGGTATTCTGTTTTCTCAGCACATCCCCCAGTATTTTGGTATCAGACAAAGCAAGGAGACATTGCCACCAAAAATAAGTTACTGTTGAATACATAAAAATACACACTTCCAGGCAAAAAGCAAGCTTTAAAAGAGGAAAAGCTACTCATCCTACAGTAAGGGCCAGGGGAGGAAGACCAGCAGAGCTTTAGATTCATTTGAGCCCACTGCAACACTGTGAGCAGATCTTAGTTTAACACGGGCCCAGAGGATGCAAAGCCCAAGTCAAGAACAGTAACTCATTTCGTGTCAAAGCCCAGTAAAGAGATTTCTTTTGACAGCTCCTGCTTCATGCTCCCAGTGAGCTTACTGGCTTCCTGCACAGGCACACAAGCCTGACCTCTCCCATTCACCCATAAGTTGGCTGCATATAAAATGGCCATTAATTCCAGCTGGCACATGGGTTTGGCTGGGGCCCTTCCTTCCTGTCTCAGCAACAGGGAAAAAGCTGGGGGCATGTGTGGAGGGATGAGACAGAAACAAGCAGCAACCCACAAACTTCCATTGAGAGCTGTCTGGTTTGCACCTCTTAATTGATCACCTACAGTCACACCAACATTTAGGCAAAAATACTTAGAGCTGATTAAGATCAAGAAGAGGAAGCATACTCTCCCCAGAAACACGATCCACACGTAAGCAGCAGCCCACTCTTGACCTAAGGAGAATTTAAGAAATAAAGCATTCCAAAAGCTGTGTTGGACAGTATTAGAAATACTACTTTTCTTTTTTTACAGTCTCTTAGTTTACAAGAATAAGCTGATTAGTTATTTTAACCTAAGCTAAGTGCAAAGACAAGCACACCGCAAACATCTTCCACTGAACAGGCTAATCAGATACGCTTCTTTCCATATACAGACTGCAGGGCTTCAGCACAGTTAGGAGAACATTTACAAGACACTAACCTAAAACTGCTTTTGAACAGGAAGCACACTGGATGTAACCTTGCAAGGTTATGGCTGAACGTTGACAAAGCCTTGGGATCCACGAGACTGGCTGGTTTGCTTGTAGTTGAACAGTTGGATTTGAAGGGAGAACTGGACACTGATCTGCAGGTAGCACTTATAATTGAAAACAGAGCCAGCTGTCAGTAGAAACTGCTACAAAAAAGGAAACATTTTCAGCAAAGATTTGCAATATATTCAACGGCAACTTTCTACATGAAACAGGTAACCAGACTTTTTAACATAAACATGGCAGTGGCTAAACTGGCCTGAAGTGCTGCATTAAACTTTGCTTCCTTACTGAAAGGTTCAAACTTTAAGGACCAGACAAATAAGCAGTGAAAGCAGAATGTGAGGAATTTAACTATAAGAATTATCACTTGTTCTCAGTCATCTGATAACTGGCAATGGAAATTTGTTTCTGCAATGCAGAAGAGGTAGCGACCTTTAAAGCAGTCTGACTTCAAATGCTCAGGATCTACAGGATACACAAAGCCAGTGGGGTTTGGTTCTGTGGGGTTTTTGGGGTTGTGTGTTGTTGTGGTGTTGCGGTTTTTTTGTTAAAAGCACATCCCAGATTACTGCTTTGAATGATAGTGCAGTTCTACACGACTAAGGTAGGAATCATACATGCCTTCTCCAAAGCCAACAGGAAGGCAGAGGTGAGTTTCCTGGGGGAAGTTCTCATCTGCCCAGATAGCAGCACTTATTGTTGCGGGGCAGTTCTGTCATGAAACTTAGTTTATTTTAAGAGCTAAGAAAACACGTTTATTTAAACTTGTGCATTCACTCTGAATACTGAAGTTGTAGACCCATACAGCATAATCATGCAGCAGACAGTTAGTTAGAAACTTCAGTTTATGCATTCTCAGACCCAAAACCTGGATTAAGTTTGAAATTATTGCCGTTCTGTACACTGCCATCCTCTCTTCCAAGTTTTATTATTTATTATTTGGAGAGTATTTAAACTGAAGTCACTTTGTATAACTGTAAAATGTTTATCTATTGCCATACAAAACTTTAGGTTTCCTTAGCCTTAATAGGCCAGAGTTAGTGTCACAGCTGTTGGGGGACCAATTCAACCCAAGAATGGCTGGAGCTCAAACCCACCTTAAAATTAGATGATCAGAAATTAGGTGTGAGGATTAAAAGAAGCCTTTAAGATGAACAAAACAGCTTTCAGAAATGATATATGTAAGCAGGTGATTAGACAGAGACAAACTTGTCCAGCTGACAAAACAGACAGAGGAAATCCAGGTAGTCAGCCGTCAGTATCAGGAGACAGAAGAGTGGCAATGAAAGGAATTCAAGTGGGAAAGATTTCATTTGAAAGCACAGAATAAAATCAAAACATTACTTAATAGTAGGCAGGAAAACAATAAAAGGACTCAGGAAAGGGGACTTAGGTATTGTGCTGTGCAGCTGCAGATGTATCGAGCACAAAATACACTCAGGAATATTTAAGTTTCTGTAACTAGTTTTCAAGAGATTCCACTGGTGTTTGTTTCTGCCATGCTTCCCAGATTCCAGTAACTCTATCATACACACAGTCTCTTACTAAATTTTGCATGAAAATCTTAGTAAGTGTTAGGGAAGAGATTAAAAAAAAGCCAAGTCAGATGACAGAGCAAGCAGTGTGCTTTCTTGGTAGAGTACCTCAAAGCAAAATATCAATGCTACTCCTCAGTTTCAAAATCTTTTGTGGCAAAGATATCCCTCTCTCAAATCTGAATCTAGGCTGACTAGTTATAATAGATAGGGAACTATGTGTTCAGTTGTGAGGTTTTTGTACACTGAAGTTATTCTAAAAACTAAGGATAACTCAAAATCAGATTTAGGCACATATGAGTTAATTTCAGCAAAATATAAAATCCAAAACAGATGGTCCAGGTGTAAAAACTCAAAAGAAAGGCACATCCATTTACTGCTGTGAAGACTAATTAGAAATCAAATCTATCAAAACTGCCATAAATACTTAAAGCTGTCACGTTACAGCATCTTTGAACAAAGGGTAAAACCACCCCTGAATTCCAAACATATTGTATTAAAAATTTATTTTTAAATAAAAGAAAAAACAAGACAATGATTTTAAATAAACATGGTATATTCTACACATCTGTAGATCAACACAATTTTACATTAGCCATTTTTAACTTTTAGAAGTTCTGTTGCAGCATCTTCTACAACATTTGACAGTGTTGTTTTCCATTTCATAATCAACTGAACAATACCCAAATGAAACTATTTGCTTAAGTGAAGCTTTATTTTTTGTGACCAAAGATGGCTCTACTAATACAAAAGCACCTGTTAAACAATTATCCCCACCTAGTTTTAAAATGAAGTCTGTTCAGCCTTTTTTTTTTTTGGTTCTGTTCCATTGCCTGCATAGAAATCAGCATAAAGCTAAGTTGCAAGCTAAGCTTCACTTTAGCAGTGCAATGAATGGCATCAAACTTCATGAAACAATTGAAAATACAAACATTGTCAGCAAAATTCAACTATGTAAAAAACAACATTAAAACCAGAATGTTTTCGTGGGTCACAACTAGACTAGCTTTCAGTGTGCAACTTTCCTCAGGAAAAGTGCTTCTTCCTGATTCATATGAAAAGAATGAAGCATGCATCAAAAGCCTTTGTTCATACAGAAATGCCCATTAAAAGAGTTCCATGGTATCATAAGGCAAAAGAGATATCAAGGTGGATGAAGCATTTTGGCCCAGAGTATGTTTTACAACACATACATACACATTAACTTGTGTAGCATACGACAAGTAAGGGATTGGCTCAGTAAGGTAAAAATGTCCATTTTTATAAATACATGTCATTATTGCTAATATGCTACACGTTATCATCCAACTTTTAAAGCTGCCTTATTGGCATTAGCCTTGTAATTAGCAGCTCACATTCATGGTGACAATTGCTATTCCATCTGAAGAAAAGTAAAGCAGCATAAATACAATTATGAAAACAAAAGGCTTATGCAACATCCCTCTCTTGCTTTGCTGTGTTTTAATTAAAAAGTGTTCAAAGAAAACAAGTCCAGTTCACCACAAATTAGGAAGTCTCACAATGAGATTGGAAACCAAGCTACAGGGAGCAGAGAGAGGAAAAACACGGCATGCATTATAATCTAGTCCTTTTAGTCATACCACTGGACTACAAAAGTCCAATTTAATGGCTAGACTAACAGTAGAAGGCAAAAAGCCAGCAGTAGACTTAGTTTGATATTTAAATTAAGATTACAATTTTAATCAGTAACAGCAAACTCACCCAGTCTTTTAATATATTCACAATATCTACTGCAATTGAATACTTAATTATGACTAGTAGGTATGTATGTTCACTTTAAAAAGATATTAAATACCTGCATCATGAAATTACATTCTTAAGACATTGTGTAAGAAAATAGCTCATGTGTGAAATGTTTCTGAAATGTATTTCTGCTCCCTTCTACCACCTACTATGTCCCACACATACACACCCCCACCCCCCCATCAAAGCATTCACTCACAGGGAAAAAACAAACACCCCTTAAAAAAGGATGGAAATATTGAAGGGGACCAGCTTGGCTAGTTACAGCACAGTGCTTAACAAGGTTCAAGACAGAACCAGATCAGAGTTGGCCAAAAGATGCCCACAATACATGCCTGACCATTAATTCCTTCCACCTCATTCTATCAAACTCAGTCCACTTTTGGTTCATTGCAATGACTAAAGTATTTCATATATACATATAAAGACAAGACTCCAGCTTTACTTTAGTTTGTTTTTGCAAAGCGTTTTTACCTTTCCATTCATTTTGTTCTGCAGCAACTACAAGAGGTAGGCATAAAGCATTTAAAAGCTTCTTTCCCAAGGTCCTGTTACTAGCTCAATGTAGTGGGATAAAACAGAAATGAGCTGTACTTCTGGTACAACCTTTTATAATCCAGCTGGAAAATAGCGATGTGAACCCTAGTTTTGCTAGGCTAGCACACCATGGAGTAAGAAGCTGTTCATATCCAGGAGGATACTTTTTTTTTAAAAGAGTTAACTGCAGAGCATTCATATAGAAAGTAGATGTCAGGACCAATTCTCTCCATTTCTATTTGTACATAGGAGCAAGGTACCATTTGGCCAAGACTACAGATGTATTTTCACAGATGCAAGTGCCATGCAAAATAAATTAAAGAACAGATACCAAAACATACAAGTAATAAAACTACTGAAGGTAGATTTTCTTAAAAGTATTTATATAAACAATTTATAATACTTTTCTTCCCCCCCTTCTCTTTTTGACATTCACAGTTACAAAGCTGTGGCTATACATCAAGAATTTCTTCTGCAGTGCCTCCACAACGTAATCTGTAGCGTCCTGTCCTCCAGCTAATAGTGGGGTCCCACAAAGCAGACAGGAAAATATAAATTGTCATGGATTCTCTGATGAACCAAGCTACTGCATAATCAAGTTTTGAAAAACACAGAGCACCACCCTAGGAATATTAAAAAAAAAAAAAGTATTTCAACATACTGATTATTCAAAAAGGAATTTTAAAGTAATTTAAAACATTTCTGTTACAGATAAATCTATTTTAAAGCTTATTATACAGATTTACATATTAACAGCATTTTTTTTTTTTAGGAGCCAAGAACATTTTCCTGTTCAAGATATATTTTCCTGTATCAAGATTATCTATATTAAACATGAGGAGCTTGGCAGAACGACTCAGAAGGTCGTTCACTTTTTTCTTTTTGAAGCTTTGTAACACTGTGTTCAAGCAGGCACTGTTTTTTTGCCACAGACCCCAGAAGAACAGCATCTAGACAGAACACTCCTGCACGTTCCCAGAGGATTGCAATTCAAATAAACATTGCATAGAAAAAATGGGACTAAGGAAAAACCTTATAGCCTCTCTATATTTTCTGCTCCTTTGAGAATTTCCAGCTACACGCGGAGCTAGAAATTGAAGAGGCTTCAGAAGAGGAAGAGTAGGCACAAAGCTCTTTTACATGCTCTGCGTGGTGAGAAGAGTAATCAGAAAGCTGACTGTTAAACTGGAGTCCTACAGAATCAACACAAGGCCTAACTTTTTTTTTATTTCCAGTATGTGTTAATACTACCAAAAGAATATTTTTCAGTATGATGAGAACTATTTTATAAGTTTGAATACACAAGTAATTATGGATCAGATTTGGGTGGAATATGGTCACAGCAGAAAATACAGCATTAGAAGAAGAAATGCTGTTCTGATTTGTGACATCTTTATCTATTAAAAATTTTTTGAGGCCCCACTTCTAGTGATGGGAAGATTTTATTTTTAGAAGTAGGCTACAGTTGTCCTGTAAGTCCATTATTACCAAAATAGAATGAGAAAGGTACTTAAGAGTACATATACACCTCAATAAATACAAGATAAAGTGAGAACTAAGATAAAAGGAAAAAAGCAAAATCCCACAAAGCTGCTGTTCCTGTACTGTTAAAAAAGCTTAAAATTTCTAGATACGCCTAGGTAGAGCAGATTGGGAACATGAAGATTAAGAGATATGCAAACTTTCAGAGCCTAGGTAGAGGCAGATGCCTATAGAAAACAAAATTACAACCAAGCACCCTTACTCTTTTTCATGCTACTGTAACAGAAGCTGGAAAACTGAGAAGTAACAGGATTTGATCTGTTATTTCCTTGATGTCAAGAGAATTATTTTGTTGTTTAATTAAGTTTAGCTTTTTGCTGAAGTAGATGGCACTAGTAACTTTAATAACCTCCAAAAAAAATGAAGCTACGTACCTGAACACCTTTTAGTTGAATGTAGTCAAATATAAACCATGCCAAGCAGTGACACATGAAAAATACCATTATATCCCATCTAAACACATGATGAGCTGCCCATCCAATAACTAGACTGGCAACAAAGCACTCCGAGATTGGCTCACAAATTATTGTGGCAGGCAACATATTAATTCGCAGTTTGGCCCATCTAGAAAAAGACAAACAAATCAGTTCTGACTCTGCATTATTCTTTATATCCTCCTCCCCCACTTCATCAAATGATGAGCCACCATGGTCTTTTTCTGACAATGTTAGTTTAATCTCATTTAATTTACGCCTCCAAATTAAATATTGCAAAAATTTTCACTTTCAAAGATACTGCACATAGCATTTAAAAGGTATTAAGTGGGGTTTTTTTAGGGGTTTTTTAATGCTTGTATCAGTCATACTTCTGTGGAAAGTTAGCGTCTCTCTCTCAACACTAACAAGAAGCGTGCATCAAGCTCTGCATTGGAACTTCAGCATTCTGGACGTTAGATCAAAATTAGCTTGGAAAATGTATTCCCTCTCATTATCAGGTTATCCACATCAGAAGCAGGTGATGGGCTGGGTGGGAGAGGAACTAAGGATTTTACCTGATCATTCTGGACTGAAACTGAGAAATAGAATATGAACCAGAGTTTTGCATTGCAACTTGTGTGGCCATTGCAAATTTCCAGCCCCTGAAAAATGAATGTATTATTATAAAAACCACGCAAATAAGAGATCCAAAAAACAATTAGAGAACAAATACCCGAGAATTTTACTAGGCTTCAAAAGTTTCTTTGGCATATGTGCCATATTATTACAATGGGTATAAGTAAAAAAATTAAGTGCATTTTATCAAGTCTTTTAATCGGAAAAAAGAAATAATAATACTTAAACCAAGTTATCAGAAACTTTTTTCTAAAGGAATTGACAATTATATGGCTTAATTATTTCTAAAAGACTATATTGATAGGACAAAGCACATGTCATAACCGTGTTTGCTGTATACATGTGAAGCTGATCTGAACACCTAATCTTACAGTATGTACCATGTGTTTAAAAAGAAGATTTAAACTGCACTTAAAGCAATAAGCTTACTTCAGAGTCATCTTACCGGTCAGCTATAGCTTTGGCCATAAAGTAGTCTTCAGCAATATATTGTGCAAAAGCTATCAGTCCTCCAGCTTGGTCCAAGACATCCTTCCTCATCAAGCATGACATTCCTGTTACACACTTAAAGCCAGTTAAATTGGCTGAAATATATGACCTTGGATGTGAAGTTCCAAAATAAACCTGCGAAAACAAGATAAGGCTTTTAAAACTCCACATGTATTTATGCAAGTACTACTCACTGACAACTTTTTCCTCCAGAAATGTTTGGAGGGCAAAGTGCTAGACGTGGCCAATTATGACTGTGTATGTGGAAAGATCTTTACCACCAGTTAAGAAATCTAGTCTACCACCAAATTTGAGAAATCTAGTAGTGATATTGGCTGTGTTTTTACAAATTTATAAATGCGTTTTAAATCCACATATTAAACCACCATATTTCATTTGGTATTTAATTTCTAATTTATTGAGGTTGTTTTCAGGGAATACATATGTTAAAAATCCATTAAGTAACTTACTAATCACTAGGATTAATATATTATTTGGTGATAGCTGACAGATATGCTGTCTCTTTCCTCTTCTAAAGATTAACTGCATTACTGCATACATGTTCTTAGAAACTTACTGTATGGTTGTACAGAAGCAGGGGAATTTTATTTACTTAATGTACTTGCAAACAGAAATAGCAAAGAAAAAAATCAGATTGTGAGTGAGACTTTTTAGAAGATTCAATAGCTTAAAACTAGGAGTGTCCTATAAAGAGACAGTGGGAGTGAGTGCTAGCACCTACTATTCTTCCTATAGATGGCCTTCACACTGGTCTTACTAATATAGTAACTCATTCAAGAAAAGGCATCTTGCTCATCTTGCAGTATACTGGATCTGGAAGCAAAAAGCTCTTCTAGGAATATAGAAGCAGGAGTTGTAATTCTTGCTACTTTAGCATGTAGCAGTACTAAGAGCTTTGTGCTATAGCTCCTTGCTCTTCTCTTGTAAGAGGAAATTCAGTCTTTGTGTCACAAAAAATCACACGAGCTCCCCTCTCTCCATGCAATGAAGGAGTACTGAATTTCACTGCACTTTCATCTCTCACATTTCTGCCTTTGACACACATTAGTTAGTCTTGGGGCCACAACGCCTTATACATGCCAGCTTAGAATAAAATATAGTTTATTAAATTACATGCCTTGAGACACAAGGAACAAACAAGAAAACTCAACCTCTTCATTCTACAAAAGAGAACTTACTGAGAAAGAAGAGAGGGGAGAATAGGACAGAATGAGTGGTATGAAGATGGTGGATTGGAATCAACTGTTCACTTTCTCTTCCAAAACAAGTATTAGGAGACATGAAATAGCACTATAGAAGAACAAGGGTCAGAATGAACAAGGAGGTGGTTCCTGTAACAAATAGTAGATCTACAGAACTTCCTGGTAAAGACAGTTATAGATGTTCAAAATCTATATGGACTCAAAGAAAGAATGGAAAAGTTCATGTAAGAAATCTGTTCTTGCTAAAATAGTAATATATTGAGGATTAGTAAATATACAAGTCTACTTCCTGCTCAGGAAGTCTCTCAGCTGAAAATTGCAGAAAGTTGAGACAGTATTACATGAAAACAGGATATAAGCCTTGCTTGTGTTCTACTCTCCTCAAAGGCTCTGCTTATAACCCCTGCTGGAAATAAGATACCCTGTGAGCTGGGCTTTGCTCTGATTTGTCATGGCCATTTCTGTGTTCCTTTTCAGACATCAAAATAGAGTTAATGGCCCTTTCTGACTAAGCACTAGAAAGAGTTCTTCAGTTTTAATAAATTTTTAAATAAAATCCACCATTTTCATCCTGTAATCTTTATTGTTTGTATTGTAAACTCAAATATTGAATCACTGTTCAGAGCACCACTGTAGAATTTTGGAGCATTTAAAAGTTATCCTAGATAGTTTGAAGTGTGACTGCAGCTGTAAATAAACATTTCTTCACTCAAAAGATGCAAGAGGCACTATACAACTTTTAGTCAGCAAGGTCTTGCAAAAAAAAAAAAAAAGACAACATTGCACTCACCTGTTCAAGGGTAGCAGCAAAACCCTGTCTGTCTGCAACATAGGGAAGCCCATGGACCAAGCCTACTTTTTCAGTCATTTGATTGGCCATATCTGTCAGTGTGTCTGGCGTTACTAAGTGATAAATGAAAAAAAGACAGCTCATTGAGCAATTCTGTCATTAGGAGGCTACGGTATAGAGACACTAATTCTCACTCCATTACCAATATCAAGAGCACATATACTTTGATGCATAGCATTTTGGAGCAAAGTTTCAGAAAAATAATAATAGTGATTAACATCATTATTATGATCAACAACAAATACAATGGAAACAGTTTGAACGGTATTTTTTTAAATGGAATTTTCACCTATAATTAGAGATTAAACATTTTTATACCATGAAAATATTTTTCCCAGATTTCTAACTTCCATTTCTATTTGTATTCTCAGTCAAAATAATCTCCAACAACAACTGCTTGCCTACAAGGAGTAAGAGCAATATAACAGTCAGCACATTACAACACACACCTACCTCTGATTCCACTATCACAAATCCATATGAGATCATATTTGGCAACTTCATAGCCAGGCATTAAGTTGTTAATCTTGGGGTTGATGCCAACCTTCTTGCCACCTAAAAAATATAAACATCAGACAGAAATAATGTATGGGGTTTTTTTAGAATTCAGACTCGATACCCAAAATATTTAGATATATTAACTGAAGAACAGTAAATGTTTACCTATCAATTCTTGAAGTCCACTTTTATGAAAAGGATTTAAATTTTAATTATTCCTTCACTTCTATATTTTAGCTCTACAATTATGCAGAGAATTAAAAAGGAAAAAAATATTTAAATGCTTCCTCAAAATGGCAGGGTAACAAAGTTAATGTAGTTAAAGGGCAGTAGAACTACAAAGTTTATTATTACGTTCTGTAAGGTAAATGTTCTCTACCTCTTAATTCTTAAGACTACTGATTATGACCATTATACTCCACAGTAATTCTAGCAGAAAAATGAAAAAGGAGCAGAATAAAGTGAGACACACTCTTTTGCTCCTAACTGATAGAATAGTGCAGTTTGTTTCATGTCAGAGAATAAAAATGACATTCTACTACCTAGTTCTAATATCCCTTCCCTCCTCTAATTCAAATGTAAAGCAAAGAGAGCCCTACAGTCTAAGATGATGAAAAAGGTTTGCTGCAGGACCTCAAGTTCAAATACAGCCACATCTCCAAGTCACTCTTGCACATTTAGTTTACTGCAAAGACAGGATTTAAACTGCTGTATTTCAGATTTAGAAGGAAAGAGTTGCAGGGGTCGCATAAAACATTCTTCCTAGAGTTTTTTTGGACTGATGTCACAGATTGTGACTACAAACTTACTTCTTTACCCCAAACAGATGATTAAGCTACAGATCCAACATGGGCTGAACAAGATGGCTATTTATTTTAGAATACTGTATATGGAGTCGAAGCCCTAAAAACATTTTACAAGTAAAAGTCCCACCTTCAAGTTGCACTGCTTACCTATGAACAGTCTAGCATCAACATTCGGGTATTTGCCAAGGAGCTTTTTGCACACATCAATAGCTGGATCATCATGATCTTGTACACAGAGTAGTACTTCATACTAGTAAAAAAAAAATGTATATACACATATATATATTTTCACTCACACGCTTAATATCAATATGGTCTAGGGAATAAAGCTTAACAGTGTACCAAACTGAAAAAAATAGAGAGCACTGTTACAGAATTAAAAATTAAACCAAGGGGATTGTTTTACAGGTAAATAAGACTATTTTTTAACGCACAACCAAGTACTTGTAAAAAAAGAACCAAGCCTATATCCCAATAAACTCTTGTACTGAGGAACATTAATTTTCCTGTTATCAAGAAAGGCTTCTACTAGGCACGTAGCAAGACATCCTGGTACACAAGGTAAAATTTTTATTTCCACTTCCATTTTTGTTCACATGTGAATCCTAAATCCAATCTTATATTCAATAAAATTACAGCACAAAATATTAAAGGAATGATGCTACGATACACTTGACTGCATACCTCTGAACTACACCTTCCTTTCCTTTACTTTGTAGATGCATATGCAGAACAGAGTTAGAAGACAACCCACAGAGACCAGTATATGTACGCTTAATTGTATAATAAAGCTAAGCTCAGGAACATGTATATGCATATGTAATATATATGTATTTTCCTCAATAATAAAGTAATGGTTAAACAATCAACAAGAGGTAAGGGAAAACTGTAGCTGTTTCAGCAATCAAGCTACATGCTTGTTAGACATGAGCTACAGACAGTGGGTGAGGAAACAGCATTTTAAGAATCACTCAACATTTTGAGACAGCTTTGCAAGCTTTGATGGGGGTATTTCTGTTTCTCCATTAACAGCAAATTCCTTGAACACTCCTTACTTGATATAACCTTCCTCTCTCCCTGTTAAGATTACTGAACTAGTACAACAAGTTATCAGAGTTCCAATACAAAGAATAAAATTCAGAAAATGCAGGTTTCTGATCAAGGTACCCAGAAGCCATTTTTACAGGCCAAGATTTAAAAGCTCAATCTCATTAAAAACAATTTTCTTGGACCTCATTTGGTATAGCAGTTGTAATTAAGAGTCCCAACTAGTGATCAAAACAGTTCTTACTCTCCCTTACTCTATTCTATCACCTCACTGAACTTTATTTTCAGTAAATTACTTAAGCAAAAAGTAATCCGAACTTCGAAAGCTACCTGTGAGCTCAATGATGACAATCTCTGATGTTCTTGTTCAATAAGGTAACAGAAGACATTAAGTTAAATAAATATGTTCTTTCAAGAAAAAATGATATTGTTAAACACAAGAAACCCCAACAACTCTAACTGCATTCAGAATATTGTGAAGACTTAAAATCTTTAACCACTAAATGGGAGTTGGTAAGACTTGGTCTAGCATTACAAACTATCAGACAAACACATCTCTACCTCTTAGAATGCAAACTCAAAGCCAATTTGCCAAACCCAAAGCCAATTTGCCTAAAGAGCAAGCAGTATTTGATTCCTATCGTTTTACCAGCATGGAAAATGGAATTTAAAGGATAAAAGACCTGTCTCATTAAGCAGACAGGTCTTTCCACCATAACAGAACAATCCTGACAGCATGAACATCACAGAAATTACCAGCTGAAGAAATTAGTTCTTTATTGCTCATCCAATTAAATATGTAAAAGAACAACTATTTTTGCTAGCAATAATTAATTTTCAATCCACAGTTGCAATGACACTTCTATATCCCTCTTATCCAAGAAATTCAACCAGAAATAATGCAAAACTTCGACATTGCAATATCTGAAAACAGAAAAATTTACAGTAAATGGCCTTTGTATGCAGTAACAAAGTAAAGAACAACAAAATGTATAACTAAAGCAGAAGAAATACAAAAATGCTTATCTACATAAACATTACAATCAAGTTCATTTGGACGTAACATGATCAGAAAGATTTCTGCCAAAATTGTGATATGCACAGTAGGTAAGAACTGATCACAAAAATATTACGTGTAAGTGCTGCAGTTTAGAAGCTGCGTAACTGGCTTCCATGCAAGACAAGATTATTTCATGCATGGCATGTCACAGAAGAGTTTCAGAGAATAAGTATCACTGCAGGTTGAACTCAGCTTCACTGGACCAAGTCCAAGATTTTTTTTTTCCCTAATAATTCTTCCCTGGACAGCTGAACTTTGAATACCAAGCAGCACTGTTGTTTTAATTTTTATGGTGTAATGTCAATCTCTTCAATTAAGTATTTTTGTAGTTATTGTATAGAAGTGTTTTCAAACAGTTTGGGGATCTTGCTTCTACGGCATGTTCTGTGCCCCAGTAAACCAAAGCATTCATACTTCCCCCTTTCACTCTCCTTGGAAAAAATATGATTGTCACTATTGTTATCTGAAATTCAGATTTGTGTGGAGTAGCAGTGTTTTAAGATTGTCACCCATATGTATAAGTTATCAGAAGTAACAGTCAAGACTATCTCTCATAAAGAAAGATCCAGCATAGCTGTTTTTCTGAATTCTCAAACAAATTGTATTTGTAGTCAAATGTTTCAGCTGCATAATGTTTTGATGCTCATTACAGTCATAAAATAGCTTAAGATATTGCTGCAGCTTTTTTGCACTGTCTGCAATATTGGCGTACACAGCATGCCTCAAGTATGCTTTAAATTTATCTTGGCCACACTTATTTTTATTGCACTTTTGTTGAGTTGAAAGGATTCTAATGTTCATGCCTGAAGTTTTTCAAAAGGCTCCAAGCTTCATTACAGAAAAACTATGCAAATTTTAATAAGTTTCAAATGGTGGGGGGTTTTTTGTTTGTTTTACCCTGCCTACTTAGGAGTACGTTTAAAGCTCTCAGTCAGAATATACAAAGGAAACTCGCTGTACAGCTTACACATACCTTTGACCTTTTACAACTGAAGCCGCAGTGTCAGAAGCAGTTTTGAGAAGAATTGAGAAAAGAGTTTTTATTAAAAGTAAATTACAAGTTTTAGAATTCAGGAGATATGCAGTAGAAAGTGTAGTCCTTTTTCCATCCACAGGAGCATACACCAAGTAGTGAAACATGCAGCAAGGATTTGCAGATTTCTCCTTTAAGTTGTAAGCTCGTTAGAGCAAGGACAGGATCTGACACACTTATCACTTACATTACTTATCACTTATATACAAAGTCAAATAGTGTTCAAGAGCAAATGTAAGCTTTTATTAACTATTTGTTTCTCAACACCGATAAGTGGCTAGGAGACTATCCTACCTAGCAACAACTGGTGAGGTACACCACCTCATCACTGAGCAATTCTTCATTAGATGAGCCATCAGTAAGAACCACCAGAAAGTTTCAGGCTATCAGTTAAAAGAATCCTTTAGAATCTCTTTTACTCCCTTTTAGAGAATCTGTTACAAAGTAGTAGTTAATTGGGGAGGGTATCTGGCCTCTCAAATGATCTTTTATAGATTGAAGGGTTTCATGCTGCTATGAATACCACAATACTGGAATAATGATTAAGTAGGTCTTAGTGAAGTGTAGAGTATGTTTCGTCCCTAAGCCTTGGTCATGTTCCTTTATAGACAGCTTTTCAAAAAACAGTAAGTTCTGTTTGCAACATGTAAAATGTGTAATTATGCGTTTCCTGTGGAAGGAAGAACAATCCAAGACATAATCAAGTTGCATAGTTCTAGCCCAAGCTACTGATACAACTTCTGGAGGCTTGGGAGAAAAAAAAAGACACTAAATAGTATACATACTTTTGGATAATCCAGTTCAAAGAAGGTTTCTAAGTTGTTGATCAGGTTAGGATCCACACCTTTTAATGGCTTTAGAAGTGAAACACCAGGAAGCTTGCTATATGGCTGTTTGTCTGTGGCTTTCTTATTGAGGTGGAGGCGTCTGTAAGGAGAAATAACATATACCACCACATAAAGAAAATATGCTAGAGAATTCCATTCAAAATACAGTCAGAACTAAGAAAGCTTGGGAGTTAAAACTGCTGCAAAAAATTAGTTTTGGTTGTAGAAACAACATCTATTTTTTTATCTACAGTTGATGTGTCAGAGACAATGCCTAAAAAAAAACCTTAGCATTTTATGTAGGTTAAATTTAATCTTACTCAACTTAGACATTACAGATTAATGCATTTTGCACTATGCATTTTGAACAAGAGTATCACTTTTTTCAAACTACACAGGAGACAAGATTTTTCTGCCTTCCTCCATAGCATTAAAACTCATAGTATTATAACAAGATAATGAGAAAAACCAATTTACTGTAAACAATGCAAAAAAAGAGAGGGTCAGGTGCTTTTTCCTGCATTAAGTTATGCAAAACTTAAAGCAAACTGAAAGCACAGGGGAAACAGTTAATTCTATTGATCAATTTGTTAACAAACACCTGCAAGAAAAGGATAAGGATCAATCAACTGTAGTATAAAAATCCTACAAACTGGACATCAGGCTAAGTCAGAAGCATAGATATACACGATATAGAGAACACAATTCCAAACAGTCACTAGCATTTCAGCAATGAATATATAAAGTAAATTGACGATCATGTCACAACTTACTTACATGAATGTTTAATCCTACACTCCTGTGTTAATTAATGCAAAATTAAATTCTGAAAGCTTGATGGGCCAGTATACAATCAAATCTGCATCAAGTAAGTATATATATAATTTAAATAACTGGAGAAAAAATATTTGCTGAAACTTAAAATTTGCAAATTAGTTTATAT
Organism: Fulmarus glacialis; assembly: GCF_000690835.1. Taxonomy (NCBI): domain Eukaryota; kingdom Metazoa; phylum Chordata; class Aves; order Procellariiformes; family Procellariidae; genus Fulmarus; species Fulmarus glacialis. The sequence continues at coordinate 30,850 of NW_009197063.1, forward strand.
ATTGCATACTGTAGTTCTCTAACATGCATAGTAGTCAGATTGAAAGAATATTTTATTGCAGCATGTACCTAATGGTATAAATTCTTAACTTAAAAACTTTCACACTTTAAAATTCACAAGATGCTGCCTCAAAAAAATCCAAAATGGGAATACAGTTGCTTCATGGAGTGCTTCATCCTGGTTAAATGGTAAGAAAAAAAGTCCAGTTCCTAGGAAGCATACTCCTGAAGAATGTGCCTGACCAAGTGAAGTTACTGAGCTACGAAGGAGCTCCACTAAGAAGAGATTACAGTTGTTCTCTAGAGTTATTTTTCCCTTACATGTGTTACCTCATTGCCCTTCTCCAGTATGCTCCTTTCAGGCAGGTTTGCAGCTGGACACTAGGAGCATAATGCTGTTACAGAGAATAAACAATGGGCTCACTAAAAAGACAGAAGGACAAAGCAGATGATGTCCTTGTACTCCTATTGACTCCAAGCCTGGGCACTGCAGAGGTAAACTGAAATAGTCTTGCTGAGCAATTAACAGCCAAAGGACAGTCAGACCAAAGTAAGAAAAGAAATAGTTCAGATAGCTACCACAGAGAGAGAAAGATTTCCTTACCGATTTTCACAAACATAACAGCAAACAACGGCTTTAGTGCCAATAAGAAAGGAGAGTCTCAAGAATGCAACTTTGACTAGGAGGGACAAAAGGTAGATAATGCAAGGGGAAAAAAAACCTCAAAAAGTACTCCATTTAAAGCCGACTGTAGCAATGCACATAGCTTTGTACAGAGGCAAAAGCCTTGATGAAGAGGAAATAAGAGAATGAAGTGGCAGAGTAAATGGAAAAAGGTAAGGAGAAAAAGGATAAAGACAGATTTGAGGCAGGACTGTGATAAAGAATAAGCACCAAGTGATAAAACTGCAGAATCTTGCAAGGCATCATATTACAAACCATGCTGACACACAGGATGATGCAGGTGATTGAATTACATCAGGAAAAGCCTACACATGGTGTAAGAGAGGGAAACCTTGGAAAACATGCAAATGAGACATGCAGCATTGTCAGGATCTATTCAGCTATGAAACATCACACACTGAGACTTTTGAGAGAGTATGGCTCAGAATGGTAAGATTGTCTCTAACATGCGATCTCAAAAATGAGACTCCAGTTGATGTTCTATTCATAACACTGCACAAAAGTGGCAGCCTGCCATCCTGAAAGCACTGTGGTATTGTGACACTAAGGTAAAGCAACTTCCACACCAGTAATTGCAATGCTCTGTTAGACTCTATGGAGCAAGAGGCAAATTAACAGTAAACCAGATCATTTTACACTGAGAAGAACTATTTGTGAAGTGGCATATTCTGAAAAAGAATTTAAAAGTTACAACTGAAAACCTACCATCACCTGAGAAACAGACCAACCATTATAAAAAACAAGTTACAATATACTAGGGCTAACACTTAACATGGAAGTAAAAATAGACTAAATTTAAACAACATTAACATTGTTGATGCAGGTTCTAAATGAAGTTGTGTGTTACAGAACATGCACCAAAGTCTCCAAAGTAGAGGTAAGATGAAGCAGTAAGTTAGTATTTTTGAGCACTAAGTTGTGCTTATGGTGGTTCAGTTCTCTCAGACAGGTGGTGTGATCACAGTGGTCTTCATTACCACGGAGTATGTATGACACGTACAGTTCAAAATGATAAAGGAAAGCAATCCTTTCACAGAGTTTGTATCACGTATAGAATATTATATATTATTTTGCATTGAAAGTAGCCCAGAGGAGTAAAAAATACTAACTATACACATGTACTTGCTTAACACATTTTTTCCTACCCCTGCCTAATGAAGTAAGCTGCAGAAAAACACTACACCAAGGAATGTATAACAACTTTGAGCTCTGAAACAGATGCTGGCAGAGCACTATTTAAAAGCACTTTCAGATCCTGTGTTTGAAAGACCAATAACCAGGTTATCTATAAGCACTTTTACACCTACATATATTAATGGATCAGCCTGCAATCCCTAGATAATGAAACTGTGAAATTCCTTCTAAGCAGCCTGGTGCTGGTGTACATAGGTGGGGAAAGAAAAAAGCAGCAGAATGCATAATGGTGTTAGGAGCCATAGTTCAACTATCCTATATCATGTAAAAGGCATTTCAAAATTTTTCTCAAACTTAGTTCCTTAACACGGTAATCATTAACCCACAGAAGCAACTATAATCTAGGTTTCTTCTTTCAGCAGAGGAAAAAAAGTATTTCCAAAGACAAAAGCCAGGCTACTGAGTTACCACTGCCCAGTATACTACATGATGAATTCTTGCTAACCTGTATCAAATTAAGCAACAAAACTTTTTTTTTTTTAAAGGCCAAGGCTACACCTCCTCCCCCCACCTGATTAAGGGCAGGAGAGTATTCTAGCAAAAACAAAAAGCTTGCTACAGTAGACAGACTGCTGGGTCTCTCAGCTGAGATAGCAACATATGCCCTTTAAAAGCAGCTGAAAAAACCTAAACACTCTTTATTTACTCATTTCAACCTTCCCTCAGCAGCTACTTTACTTAAAGAATTATCCTACTAGAGTCAGGTAAGTAATTTTTGGTCAGAAATTTGTAACAGATACTTAAAGATTGCAAGACAGCACTAAGAAGATGCAGGAAGCAAAGACAACCCTTGAAGGCTATGGTTCCACAGGCTATTCAGATAAGCTAGCAGATCACTATTTCTGAAAGAGGCTGTTTTCCTGCTTCTACTTCTGAATTTACACCCTGCCCCCCTTCCCCAGTTCGTTTTCATGTTAGTGAGCTGAACCATCTGACAGAGGTGTTTGTGGAGTGTTTGTCTGCTACGGAGTAACAGACAGGAGATCTCAGCTCGAACAAGAGAAATAAAATGTAAGATCATCCTGTTTCTTTTGGTAACAGAAAGCTAAAAAGGAAGAGCTTCCCATATCTTCCTTACTTTTTATACATATCTTGTGTTAAAAGATTTCTAGAAGTAGGTACCTTTATGCACAGAAGACAAAATGAAATTTGCTACGGATTACACCACACTGGTCAGTGCATTAAATACAACTGAAAGATTAGAGGAGTTCAAAAAGTATTATAGACAACCCCTAAATTCATGAAAGGGTTAACAGCACCCTTGCTTCACAAAGACTAATATTAGCCCACTTAAAATCCAGCTATACTAATGTAATAGTATAAAGACAATTCCACGTAAGAAGGCATAGATAACCACCAAATAAGTTTCAGTATCTCACAGCAGTAACTTTTTATACAGTCATCTCGCCATTTTACAATTAAGTAAACAAGAACACTTTTTATACAGAGATTGTACTTTTATATATAAAAAATAATATATGCATAATTATATATTCATAGATGGAATAAGGTTTTATTTCTGTATTTCAGAGTCATGAATTCAAGACAGCATTTGGCTTGGGAGCTACAGTGCAAGTTTTTGCCTGCTTGTGAAGGCGGGAGGGCAGGGGTCTGCACGAGCAGCCTTTGTCATAGCTCTGGTCCACCCCACCAAGAAGCAAAACAAGACACTTGGGCGTGGAGGCAGAAAGAAGCACAAGAGGACTGCAGTGACACAACTAAGCCTGAGTAAGACACTACTATCAAGTATGTATTTCTCATACTGCTCTACCCAGATTAAGCACACAGGCATACTACTGTGCATTTAAGAGGCCTACTACACTATTACTCCATTATAGGGACGTCCTAGACTTCAGACAGATTTGAAAACTGCAAAACAGATCAAACAAAAACCAAGATCACCTGTGGCCACAGGCCTCCCAGCAAACGGACAGAATTATTCTTAAAGCAAGAACTAAACACCTTGGTCTGGTTTTCACCCTTTTTTCCCCTAGAGTGGAGTTTTGCAACATAGCTGAACCAGTTTAACTATAGGCTACTGCTCAGAAGCACTCCCTCTTTCCTCCTTTCCCCTCTTTTTCCGGGATGTGCTATGCTTCCCAGTGGTGCTGACACTTGTTTGATCCCACAATGACATAGCTGAGATACTTAAACCACCACATAACTATTCCCCATTTGTCAGTTTAACTTAGCAAGTATACAGTTTGAAAGAACGTGGCAAGATGATCATGCAGCTTCACTAGCAGCAAAGATCCCCCAGCATTCCTTTTCCTGTGTGCTGCCATCAACACCAGCCAAACAAGACATTGTGCCGTACCGATGCCCGTACAATCCTGCTTCAACTCACTCACTTAACAGAAAGTTAAATCTAGCTTTTTTCCTCCCACTTCAGGTTTTCTTCTGCCAAATTAGAGTTAGGGTGCCTTAGGGAAGGCTTCAAGAAGCTCCAGAGCATGTTCAAGAAGGTGGCTGTGAATGTGCTGCCAAGATCACAGGAGAAGAGGAAGAATAGGGTCTCCTTCCTCCTCAGGCTTCAGTGGGCTTCCAGAAGAGCTGAGCTGCCCATGGATGAGCAGCATAAGCCCACTCACCATGGAGTCAGTGGAGGACCAGTGCCAGCACAAAGGAAGCATCAGGGACACACCACCCTCCTCTAGAAACATACACAAGGATTAGGGTCAGTCCCCTGAGAACTCTTCCACAACCAACTCTGCACCACAGTTTTCCTTTACAGCATTCACTCCCTTATAGCTTGCCCCCTGCCCTTATTTGCCCACCAGAAACAGCTACCCAGATTACTAGTAGAAAATATTGCCAGCATTCACAAGTGACTCTTGAACTAATACTTAAGGCATGCCACCCTTCTACCTCTCTTGGCTGAAAAGAAGGCATCGCCCCATAGAAATGTGCTGGTGCCAGTTCAGGACACCTTTGCTTGACTGCTGGCTGGGGTAAACCCATCCCACCAAACAACCAGCATGTTCTCAGGTAGGCAGTCTTCCCCATCCTCTACTCTTGCTCCTTGCTTACATCTGATTCAATGGCCATACGGACACATGGCAAGTCAATCCACCCACCCACCAACCTAACAGTTACACAAACATCAGATCCACAGAGGAGCAGAAATGCACAGTTGGGGACAAGTGGAAAGGACTTAAGAGGAAACCCTAATGGCACTTCTAGTATGACAGCAATTGCAATTAAAAACAATTAACATGTCACTTGGCCTTGATAAAATCCTCAGAGATAGATGGAAGTAGACAAGTCTGAAAGAAGAAAATGGTGGGTAAAACTCAGGCGCCCACTTCGTAGTACAGACTTCTTGTAGCAGTCTGCCAGCAGAGAAACAGTCACAGGTTTGTACATGCCTGCATAAACTTCTAGGAAGTTTATGTTGAAAAGCATGCTGCAATTGGTTAGTGCTTCATCACAGGCCAGCTGAGGGTAGAAGGCAGACCAAACATTTCATTTACTTTCAATGCATATTTTCTCCTATACTACACATATCCCACAGACAAAAAAAAAAAAAAAAAAAGGACTTTAGAATATAATGCACTGAAATCATGATGGGTAGTGGAGAGGAAGAGGAATGATTTAAAAAAAAAAACACCTTAAAACAAGCTCCAAAATAGCAAGAGTCAAAGCTTTTCCACCAAAAAAAAAAGTCAAATTAAAGTTCTTGAGGTGGAATTGAGTCAGAAAGAACCTAGATTGTGATCACTGTAATTTTTCAAAAGGAAGTGTTCTCAAAAACCAAACATCAAATTTGCTCTTCCAGTTTTGGGAAGCAGTAGTTCAATCAGTACCTAATAATAAAGACAAATAAAATCACATAATGCAGAACAGTAGAAATCCTATCTAGTGCTATTATTTAACATTTTGGATTTGAAATCTTCATACACAGCTGAAATTCTTTAAGAAGCATCTTCCAAATGTTATCACAAAAGTCACATTTAGTAGATGCAATCCATAACTTGACACAGTCTTTTTTTAAGAGGGGCCAGGATGGAATTTAAACTTTTTTCAAACATATTTTGGAGTTTTAAGTAGAAAAAACCTTATCTTTCAGGAAGAAGAAAGAGCAAACACTGTAGACCTCAAATTAAAACCAAACACTCCCTTTTTTTAATCTAGAAATTCATCCACTACTCCCCTCCCTGCCCCCCCCACCTGCACGATAAGAGAAACAAACAGGCTCCCCATACAAGATTGTAGTTAAACCTGAAGTAATGGGAACCCTTTTACTGTCCGAATCCTAGATAGTTTACAATTCAGCAAGCTGAAATGAAATGTGCTTAACAAAAACACAGCAAGTTGCCTACCACACAGCCATTACTGGATCATAGTAAGCATTAAAATGAACACACAGTTTTTCCTTGTAGTCTATCTGCAGGCTGCCATCAAAATAGCAATTCATTCCCTGTTTCTGCTTTCCCACACCCTCAGCCTACTGGTGGCTATAAAGCAGTCAGCGCCACAAGATAAATTGGATCAGCCTGCTGATCAAACAGAGAACTATCCCACAGAAAAAGCTAGCTTGCTGATCTGAGTCACCACGTAGCCACATGCTCACTGAAGGCAGATTAGAATGGCAGAAATGTTTAGAAAGGTGTAGGGGGGTAGGAGGGGATTTGGATTATCCCTTTGAGCATCAAATCAAGAGCCACTGAGGCATAGAAATAGAAATGCTTTTTAATACAGACTCCTTGCAAAAAACATTATGCAACTTCAGATAACTGCATCTAGCATGATTTGTGTTTTATTTACAAAAGCATCTCCAGTGGATGGCAGTAACTCTGGGCCAGATAAACCAATCACAGCAGAGTAGTACAGGATCAATGCCTCAATGTTAAGTATGGGATCTTTTAAAACACAAAGTATTAGAACATTTGCACTGTGAGACTATTCAATTTGTTTTTCTGACTTTTATTTTGCAAATCTATAGCACTAAAATAGCTCAGTCCTATTCATTTCATAAGGCACAAGTTTAAATGACAACATCACTTGCTAAACACCAGATGATGTGCTTCCTACAGACCCCAGGTTGCTCCTTTCTGCTCCCCTTGTGCCAGAGATCCCTGCCACCCATCAAGATTTTCCAGCTTCTTCCCCCTAAAAGCTTCCAAAGCAGTTAACCGCCAGTAACAGAATTGTGTTAATGACTAAACAGAAACTACATTAACAAATCATAAAGCAGATACCATGCCAATATTTTTGTCTTAATTTTCAGTGGATGACAGGCCATGTGTTATTTAATTAACTCAGCTGCAAGTGTTTCCAGAGTACAAAACAGCGTATCACTGAAGCAGAAACCTTACTTAAACAGCAATTCACACAAGTTTGAACACACAGTCCCAGGACCTATTACCACAGTTGGGGTAATAAAAAAAGCTGTAAACCTTGTCTGAACTACACAATTGTCAGCGAGACAATTGCCCTCACGCTGCAAATGCCTTGGAGAGCCTTCAATAGGTCTCCTATAAGGAACATCAGAAACAAGAAAGCAATTATAAAAAACCTTCCAAAGAAAATATTACGTTAAAGTAACACTTCTACATTCAACATCACATTTGACAGCACTTCAGAAGAGCAATTTTTTCTTATGTTTCCAACAGATACAACACAGAAAAACTAACTTGGTAAATTTCACCTGTCTTCCCTATTGCAAAAAAAACCCAAACCACAACACACAAGACTTGGTTCACAGACTCTCAAAAAAACATTTACTTCCCTCACCACTATACAATCTATATAAACCAATCTGCTTGAAAATGCTGTTATGAAACATATGTATCATCTCTCCCAAATGCTTAAAAGGAAGTGTGGAGTATCTTAATTTTGAAACACCTCATTAGTATTTCAAAAGATTAACAGGTACAACCCTTGACACTATTTCAACCACCCACTGTACCACCTCATTCTGTGCAGTCAGTATAGCAGGCAGGGGAAAAAGCAGCAAAAAATCCCGCAGACTGAAAATCCTGTCTACTCCCTCCTCCCAGAGATCTGTGAGGATGAAGGCAGGAAGAATTTCTCACTTTCTAGTTGCTACTCCTCTTATTATTAACATTCAATAGTTCAAAACATACGTTCTCATAAAGGAGATGAGTCTGAAAGTTTTCTACCTCTTTTTAGCCCAGAATCTTACTTTAGCAAGGCTTGCAAGAATAATGCATGTTGATTTAAGCTAAAAAAGTATTTCAGTAGAAAGTGCTTAGGGTATCTCCTCAATAACAGCTCAGTACATTGACCAAAATCTAATTTTCAGCAGCTTGATTATTCTTTGTCTAACACGGTGTGCATATGACTAGAGAAATACTTTTTCTGCTTCATAATGAAGTGTAGCACACTACCCATTATCAAACAAAAGCAATAGTCACCTGGGAAGTCATTAATATGCAGGCATATTGAACCAAGACCTCAAGTCAAGCACTTAATAAAAATAGGACACTTGCAAACAACATAAAAATGAACATTTAACTTCATTTACAGATTCCTCCTCATGGACTGTACTGCTGACAAAGCTGAGATGAGCCCTACCAAGGGAAAAAACCAAACCAAAACAGTCTTTGGTTTACAAAGAGGTATTTCTGAATAGGGGGCCAATAATTCAAGTGGTCTAAAACAGACCAAACCAACTACCAGTACAAATTGGCAACAAAGATGTTATTAGTTATCGCACTACTTTAATGAAAAAAAAAATTGGTCCACTAGAAGCACCTATCAAGTGTTCAAAAACTGCTTTAAGAAATACAACAATTCCAAAGCAAAAAGTTACAAGTAGCACTGCCAAGGTAGTCCTAATCTTTCACTTAGTACAATGCTTTACTTTGGCTTTTGATCTTTGTGTACACTTGTAAATCTGTTTTTACCTTACTTGCCCACAGGACAGCATAAGACTTCCTTTATGTATGCTACAGCTTCAATAATTTGACTCAAGGTATGAATTTGCCCAGGCCAATTATAAGAAGGTATAGTCTAGCCTAGGTCCTCATCAACTATTACTAAAAGCAACATATTTAAGAAAAATGCAAAACTATTCACCTTGCAATTAGCAAAATGAAAAGCTTTTTTGATCTATAGCAAAACATTTCTCACAATAAAGTAATTACTCATTTCTTTTAACCATAGTCTTCAGTAAAATGTGAAACCAATATTAAGTGTGAAAAAAACACAAACTCGTTTCAGTTAAAATAAAAAGTAAAAAATCCCAGTGAACTCTGACACCACTATTTGGCATTATGCAATTCCCAAGGAGTGATAGACACAAATACTGAAGGGTACTCTAGTAAACCAGTAAAACTAGTTACATACTTAGCATGCCACATAGCAGTTCTGATAGAAATTTCACAAATTAATTTTTAAAGTCACTAAATCATCTACCACTCTACTCGCCCACCTTAACCAAAAGTTATGCCTTCATGGAAACACCGTTCATGTAAAGCCTCAACTTCTTCAAACTTCTTTGAAATCTTCATATCCTGACAAAAGCTGACAAAAAGATTGTGTTATTCCTCATCCCACTGCTCAGCTTCTTCCACTCCAGCTGACATACAAGGCTGGATGCTTTTTTGTCCTCCAAGAGCTCCACTTGCTCCAGTAACCTAACCCATTTCATTTCCATCTTACATACTCTAAATCTTGCAGTCTTCTATCTTCCCCTTCCACACAAACACTCAAATAGATGTGGTTGGTTTTTAAAGCCCACTTGTAACATCTACTGCACCATCTTCCCTCCTCTCAACATAAGCATACCATCCAGTCTGCCACAATTCCTCTCCTTTAAATCTACCTAGACAGTCTTTAATCTGGGCTTTGGTTCCTTGCATTCTGTTAAATCATTCATGTTCAGAGCTATGACCATACTGTCACCCCAAAGTTTATAGTCTGTATCTTATCCTCCTGACTCACACTATTAAGAAATTGGCCTTCCGTAACTGCCTCCAACAAGTGGGTTTTCTCCACATTGTTATCATTCTCAGATTTCTGGTTCTGCACCGTTTTGCTTTCTCTAATTATTAATCTTGTAATACAGAAACTCATTCAACCACAAACTTAGTATAAATAACTCAAAAATTAACTTCTGCTTTCTCCAGATCTGTCTTCCCCTAAGGATTACCTAAATTTAAGTGTGACTTGTGACTTCACAGTGTCAGGTAAATTTCCACTTGTTTAAAATAAGCAACATACACAACTTACATCCTCCACACAACCTCCTTCTCAGTCTGTCACTCCATAATAGTCCAGACAGCAGTCTGGGTGTCATCTTTCACAAAATCACAGAACAACAGAGGTTGGAAGGCTCCTCTGGAGATCAGCTACTCCAACCCTCTGGCTCAAAGTGGGGTTAACTAAAGTAGGTTGCCCAGGAGTATCCAGTCAGCCTTTCCTGCCTGCAAGGATGGAGCCTCCACAACCTCCCTGGAAAGCCTGTTCCTGTTCGACCATGAAAGTCATCTTTTTTTTTCAAATGAGAGTCTTTCATTTGAATTTGTGCTTGCTGCCTCTCATCCTGTCAGTGGCCACTACTGACAAGAGTTTTGCCCCGTCTTCCTCACACCCCTCCACACCCCCAAAAATCAGGTATTTACACACATTGATGGGATCCCCCTGAGCCTTCTGCAGGGCTGAATAGTCCCAGTTCTCAGCCCCTCCTTGTATGTCAGATGCTGCAGTCCCACCATCATCTCCGTAGCCCTAAGCCAGACTTGCTCCAGTATATCCATGTCTCTCACACTGGGGAGCCCAAAACTGTTCACTGCACTCCAGACATCACCTTACTGGTGCTGTGCAGAAGGGAAGGATCACCTCCCTCAACCTGCCAGCAATGCAGCCCAGGATGCTGTTGGCTTTCTTTGCCGCCACAGGCACACTGTTGTTCATAGTCAAACTGACATCAACCAGCACTCCCAGGTCCTTTTCTGCCAAGCTGCTTTCTAGCTAGTCCTGATGCATGGAGTTTATTCCTGCCAAGTGCAGGACTTGGCATTTTCCTTGGTTGAGCTTCATGAGGTTCCTGTCAGACCATTTCTCCAGCCTGTCCGGGTTCCTCTGAATGGCAGTACACCCACCTGGTATATCAGCCACTCCTCCCAATTCCATATCATTAGCAAACTTGCTGGTATGTCCCATCCTCCAGGTCATTAATGAAGATGTCAAACACTACTGGCCCCACCACTGATCCCTGCTGATTTTGTGCATCTCAAACTTAGCATTCCTTCAATGGTTTCCATCTTCTATCACAATCTGTTATTATCCTATCTATGCACTGTGCATAGAGCAAACTGCTGAAATTTGGCCCAGCTTTGAATGGGGGTTGGAACTGAACCTTCAACACACATTTCCAGCCTGAAGCACTCCGATTTCCTTCACAGTGCTGAAAAACTGACTCTCACCTCTGTCTCTAAGTTGTTAGAAAAAAGTCTCAGCCACTTGTGTGTTCCCATACCCTGTCATTTTCCTGTGTTCCTCCCCAGTAACTGTACTTGATTTCATATCTTTGCATTGCTATCCTTCAGATTTGCCTCTGCTACAATGCTGTCATTCATTTGCTGAGTAGAATTAACCATCAAGTTGTATGGATGTAATACTCGCAGCAAGTACCTTAAGGTTTCTGCATAAAGTAGGGTCCATCCTCAATGCACAGATTATTGGAGACAGGATTACTGAGAAGAAGACCAGGAATATGAAAACATTACAAAAGATCAAACAGAAGCTTCAGATAACTTTCCATGCTTCTCCAATGTTCCAGTTTGCGGTCAAACACCCAAGTCCTTTTTTCTTGCTTTTAACCCTCTAAGAATTTTTGCAGAAGATGATTGCTAATACAGATCATGAGCTTGCTCCATTCCCTGTTCCACATATACAAGATCACAGACAACAATCTATTGTTAAAGTTACCAACATTTTACATCAAGCTCATCATCAGCTACGTAACTGGAAAAACTATTTACCCTGAGGTAGACAACCTGCATGGAAAATTTCAGCTAAGTGGTTCAAGTTCAATAAAGATTCAACTAAGGAATGAAGACAAATCCAAGAATAGACGTGGCATTCTGCACATGCTAGACGTCTTCCAGCCACTTCCTGGAGAAGCTCCAGTACAACCATAATTCTCAGTTTTCTGTTGGAGTTTGATTATCAACAAGAGAGAAGGGTACCTCTAATCTCAGAAATGAGTATTTGCATTATCTCCAACAAAGTCTATCAAAATGTTAGCTGACTTATGCCTGGTAACACATGATAGTAACAAGCGAGTTCTCTAAAGATTGCCTTTTAAATTAGATCTACACTACATCCTCTCCTGGCTCCCATCTGTGACAAGACTGCATCTGAAACACTTCCACAAACACACAAAAAAAAGCAACTCTATGAAGGCAAAGTGAATAACTACTACTGCTGCTCTTAACAGCTACTTTAGCCAATCTATTGACAGACACTGACAGTGGAAAATATAAGACAGCCCACAGGAAGAGATAGCCCCACCAACAAGCAAAAAGGTCAAAAGGAGATGGCAGAGAGGTCAGAGAACAGAGCAGGGTAAGCCTGGACACAAAATTATGGACTGAGCAACAAGGGAGGGACAAAGAGAAAAACAGGGTGACAAGACAATCAAGCAGGGCCAAGAGAAATAGAATTGTTATTTTAAGAATGAAAGGTCACAATTACTATACAGTAATAAATTATTAACCAAAAGATCAAAATGACTTCACATAACAAAAAACAGAAGTCAAACATAGGTTATGTGGGGTTTTTTGTTTAGATTTGGAAGCCATGTTTAGAAAGACCTTCAACATTGCAGAAGTACTTCAGGAAACTTGAGTTGTATGTATCTGTGCAAACTGAATTTCCTCCTTGTGTGCATATGCATTACACTAAGGCTATTAATTACTTTTAGCTTCATTCAGGTGTTTTATTACATTTATGTTTCTGAAAGTCTTGGGTTTCACCCAGCAGACAAGGCACAATGGGCCCAGTTACATCCAAATGCCACATGAATGCAGAATTCATTATTTCTTCACTGACTACAGTAACTTACAATTAAATTATTTTAAAAAGCTAAAACCAGCAATATGTTTATCAATTCAATGACATGCACTACCCTTCCCATTTACACCTGGGAACCAAGACAATGAACAACCTCAGTATCAACTGACTGTGGATGCCTTAAAGAAAGTGATTTACGTTAAGTGCTATAATTAGAATTGCCACTGACAATGGTTACAAGAACAATGGAGACCCAAAACTTGGAATGTGACTCCCTGAGTTGAGTTTTGTGGACCAGGCAAATAAAGCAGCAAGATATAAACAGCTTAAGATATTTACCGAACATTTTCTAGGCACTCTGTGGCAGAGGCAATGTTGCATGCAAGTCACCAAAGATTGAGCTTTACTTCCTCAACTTAAAAGTCATTCTATTGCCTCTCCCAGAATAACTTTACAATACACACCTCTACCTGGTGTTCAAGTTTAAATAATCATCAACAACAAAAAGGGAGAGAGTTATTCAGAGAAAAAAATATAAAACCTTTCACTCATTTTTAGAGTGAAGTCTGAAGACATAATAGGGAAACTGAGATCAGACTGATTATGCTTAAATAAGGCACCTTCTAGGTTCTGCAGCCTTTGCTTGCCAGCTTTACTTTAGCAAGAGGCACACCATGTTCAGGAAGCTCCTATCATTATTAAACTAGAACCATCTATTTTGAAATACAGTTAAACCAGCAAATTCACTGCCGCGAATCTTGCTAGCCAGTGATTCAGAATTACAAGATGTGTTAGAGTGCCATAAACCCCAAGAAAACAGCTTTAATTTTGTGGTGTTTGGGTTTTGTTGTTGTTTGTTTGGGGGTTTTTTTGTTGTTTTGTGGGTTTTTTTTGTTGTTGTTGTTTTGGGGTGTTTTTTGGGCTTGAGTTTTTTTTTTGGTTGGGTTTTGTGGTGGGTTTTTTTTTTTTGGTTGGGTTTTTTGCTTTGTTTTGGTTTTTACTTTTTCCCTGATTTCACAAGACTTCTGTTCTGCTCTTTCCATGTCCTTAGAATGGAAATTAGTAAGGATCATTAAACAACTACTTTAATAGACTGCTAAAATATCAAAATTTACTCCTCAGTTTCCTGAACAACACTTTAACCAATACTATAAATCTTTTTTCCTTATTAGCACATCATACACACAGTCTTCCATTTCAGATAGAGCTATACATTTAGTTTTAGTTCTGAAAGTTCATTTTAGTTGTCCATACCACTACACAAATTCAGATGGTTTCAGAGTCAGCACATCAGACAATCTCCGATGCTGAGCTCTTCCTACTGGATCAGTTGGTGGCTCAACTACAACTGAAAAGCCTACATGCAAGCAAGGAAGGGTCTTAGTCAAGGTCCCGAGTTGGGTGTAAAGGATACCAACTCAAACAGGTCGAATATCACAGCCTTACTGTGCAGAGTAATATATGTAAACGGCACTTTATCTAATTACTAGCTATAAAAACCTGCTATTTGGTCCATGTTTATTGGATTTACTTCACTGACTCAGTCCTACTGAGAGAGCACCAAACCAAGACCCATTTCATAATCACATACATTAGACAATTTATAAAGATAGGCCTTTTGACTTAACAGTGTGGCTATTTGCATTTCATTGCTTCAGCCCACCTGTTTATTTTAAAGGAGTATGAAGTCAATCCATACTACTGTACTTACTTATAAATCAAAACCATTCAAAGTGGGGAAGGGCAGTCGGGGAAAGAGGTGGCAAGAACCAGATTTTGCAAATGCAGTATGGAAGAACAGACATTCTTCCTCAACTGAAACCTTGTACAGTACCTTAGATATCCAAACCCTACATCTTTTAAAGCAATTACAACACAAACCAACACAGCTGAAATGCTATCATGACCTTAATCTTCACAACTGCTGACAGCACTTCAAGTCAAAAAAGCTTATTTTCTTGAATAATCCCATTTATCTACTTAATTGACACGTTCTAAGTATTTTGCTAAATCAAACATCTAAAATACCAATGGGGAACCACAGGAGGAGGACTGTGTAGGGCACAACAGCTTTGCTTGTTATCTTAGTACTCCAGTGGCACAGATCAGCCCTTCCAACTCAACAGTTCAGCATTGCTAGACGTAGTGCAGATCGAGGACAACCAGCCCCTACCCCAATGACTTTAAAAAATGTTAAATCAACAATATTGTCCATAAAAAGAAAACAGGAAGACTAATTAGTTTCACCTTTCTTCTTCACCTGCTGTAACAGGTACAGTGTAAGCAGTTTCCAGTATATGGCAAGTATCACATAATTCTACTTTAATACTCTATCTTCCCATTGACATCAAAAGGAGTTTCTGTCTGTAAGTGAAGACCCCTTCATACCTCAGTGGTCTAGGAAAGGATGCAGTGTGCTGTGCCTGCTGTCCAGGGCAAAACAGTCTCTATGAGATGAGGGGCACTAGTAAGTGTCCAGCCACCAGAGTTTTCAGGCCATGGCATTAACAATCACCATCTGTCTGGGGTCCCTTCCCCGTAAATGTGCTCCAGCAGTCGAAGCAAACACAGTTGATCACCTCCTTCTGCTAATTCCCTTCACAGAGGTGTCTTACTTGCAGGACCAGGCCATTCCTCCACATACCATTCCACCAGACAACCCCACAGCCCTCCTCCCTTGCGCTGGGCAGTGCTTACAAGGGGCACAAGCTCTAAACTCACCAGAACAGTGCTTTCTCCAGCCATCAGCTATATCCCACCAGCTCCAGTTTCTGAGCACTACCACAGCCACTGCAAGGACATCTCCCTGGGATCACTGCTGTAGGTGCCCAGCATTTCTTTAATTTCACTACAAGCAAAGGGCAGCTGCGTGGTCACACTATGGGGAGCAGCAGTCCTGTTTCCACAGATCTGCCAAATCACTGTAACTGGGGCAGCTCCTCCACAACAGCCTGCCAATCCAGCACAGCTTGCAGTTTGGTCACTTCAGTGCTACCAGCTGCTCACCTCCAACCAAGGGCCACCTTTTCACACTGAACACTAAATACCCCCATTACCACCAGCCCATTACTCTGACAAAGACAGCAGGCTCTGGACCTGCTGAAATCTCAAGAGCCCTCCTGGAAACACACTTTTCTCCAGCGGTCTCACAGGTGGGGACAAGACCCCAATTCTTACCCATCCCCTTCAGAGCTGGCAAGTTTTCCACCTGTTAACACATTGTCTGCATTAGCTCCCCATACACAATACATACACTTGCAACCCAAATTCCTAATAACAAAAACCACAACTCCTTCCAAGTTTCACACCACTGCAAATACTCCAGCCCCAGGCCACACCAGGTCCAGCTGCTACCTGCATTCCCCACCACTTACTGTCACAGGGAAAACAGTCTCAACCCAGGGAATTCTACTTGCTTTAAATTATTGCCAATTAACACACAATTAATTACTGACTTGGGTATTGAGGGAAAAAAAGACAACCAACCAAACTTTTAGGAAGCAGCTTTCGTCCTCCTTCCCCAGGCTCAGCTTCAGTCAGAGACCTTTCCTCCCCACGTTTCTGACTGCACTGCTCTTGCTTTCACTGAGCCTTACACTCAGTCCCTCCCAAGCCCTTCAGTGAGGTGACGCTGAAAGAGAGGGTCAATGCGTAATGGCTCTTCTGCCACACCTTGCTTCTTACTCATTTTCCTCCATTGCTGGTTGCTTCTTAACTGTTACTCTGCTCCAGCAGGTGTACCTGCTCAACCTTACCTACAGGTTGCAAACCCTTTGGCAGAGTCTCTGCCTCTGTGTGGGTCTGCCATGGGCTGCAGTCTCCTCAGGGGTGGGTCACCCACAGGCTGCAGTCCCACAGCATGAGTTGCCCACAGGTCAGAGTCCCTTCAGGGGTACATATACTTGCTCTGATATGGCTAACCTGCAGCCCACAGTCCATTCAGGAGTGTCCCTGCTCCAGTGTGCAGCCTCCACAGGAGGCAGTCCCTTTGAGGGTGTAGCTCCTGTGGCACGGACTGCCCGACAATGTCCCCTTCCTCTGTTCTCTCCTTTCATGTCTCTTAGTGTATCTCATCCTTTTTCCTCCTGTTTATCCTCTCATATGTCTTCCCCCATGTCTCCACTTGTGTCTCCTGCCCTTCACAGCTACCACTCTTTCTTAAAGATTTATGAACAGCAGCACCACCACACACAATCATCTGATAGGTTGAGGTTTTAGCATGCAATGGGCTGTTTTCATCAGCTTCAAAGCTGTCCAGAATCAGCTGTGCCGAGGGTAGTCCATGGTCTTTTCCCCCACTAGGCACCCTTACAGCTCCCTAGTACTGAAATCCTGACATTTTTGCCCAAGGCAACCCATACAGCTGGTTTTCAAGAAAGGAGTTAATTATCCGAGTAAATGTAAGACCTAAAGGCAACCGAACTACAGTACAAAAAAGTGATTAGAGCTTTAAGTGATTTCACATAAAAGAAGAACAAGGCAACCATGACCAAGGGCAACAGAAGCAAATCTCTAGCACCCATGAATTCAAGAGGAACTTTGCCTTCACAAAGGCTGAGGTTTATCACAGATACCTATCAGATGCATGTGGAACAGCAAGAAAGGAGAACAGATAAGCACAAGCAAAGCAAACAAATTCAGATATTTTCTAATCTCTGTAATGATGCAACAGTGGCCTTTTATTTAAGAGAGTAAAAACATGGTCTTCTACAGAAAGAGAGGTGCGTTCTTAATCCTTTCCCCACATACCCACAGACAATTCCTCTGCCAAGCTCAAGCACGAATCTGCTTTGTTTGTCAGCCACCGAAATGCAAACACTCCTCACAAACTCTTAGAGCATTTTTTCCTTGGAGTTATCCAGGAAGGATCTGGACATACTTTAGATGCTTCCTTTTAACAGTACTACCATTATTTCTCAAAAAAAAAAGTGTACTTATAGCTAAAATTCTGTCTGGTCAGCACAGGGTACTGCGTTACTTTGGCTGTTCTGCTGTACACTGTCAAAAAGCACACATTTTATAATGTGCAAATTTGTGCTGTGCAAATTGGTCTCCCACCATCAGCAGAAAAGCCTCGCTTTACAGGCATACCAGCAAGCAACAAAACCCAAGCCTTCCCCAGCAGTGCTAAAGGCAAAGGAGCGAAGATCACGGTGCAAAAGCAGGCGGCAGAAACCTACAGAAAACGGGTTTTACCCGAAGGCCGAGGGCAGGGTACCAGCTATGCCCTCACAACAGCCGCCCCGACGCCCGGGATGCGCGCCGGGCCTCACGCCGGG
>NW_009197064.1:0-11764 GCF_000690835.1 Fulmarus glacialis
AGGCGGAGGGAGGCCGCGCTGGCGGTGCGCCATGCCAGCCCCATGCACTTCGCAGCACGAAGGTACACCAGCGTGGAGCGTAAAATCAATGAAAGACAGAAGAGCACAGCACGTCTCCCGGAGGTTGCTCCTAAGGGAGTAGCTTCATTGAAAGCCCCAGCAAGCAACTCGTATTGCTGCTTAGGATTTCTTCCCTAAACGTCTACAACGCCTTGCATTTTATTTCTTGAGCTTCCCTCCTAAAAACTGTTATCTCCCTCTCCTTGGGAAAGAAAATTAAAGAAAACTTTTCTGGGTTTCTGACACAAAGTCTGATTAAAGTGCCTGTGCAGGTAGATGCCTGTGCATTACTGCTGAGGTGGGACAGCCTACAGTCAAGCTCACCCAGCACCGTCCATCACAAGATCCTGGTTTCAGGAATTTGAAAGTTGTCAGATTAACTACCCAGGCTGAAAGTTTCCATAATGGACGCCTATCTCAGGGTGATTTACAATCATAAATGCAAAAACTAGGCAAAGAAAGAACTTAGCGTCCCCTTGAGGCAAGGAAAATATTAGATCATACCTTGTTTTGCCCATCTTCTGAAATTCTTACACAGCTTCAGCATCTCACACACTGCAGAGTGCAGAGATTATAAATTTGGAGAGCAAGAAGTAGGATTGCTCAATGGCAGGGGTGTTTCTCTTCCAGTTCCTGTGTAAACCTACAAACATTTGGCCAAGCCATGTACCCTTAAAAAAGCCTGTACATATTCAGCAGCAGAGACTTACATCCAAACTCCCCAAGGTTGCATCAGGAACAGATAGGCTTCTCTTCTCTTTGCTTTCTACAAGCCAAGAATTTCTCCACCGAGCAAGCAAGCATATTCTAGTCATGGTAGGTAAGGCTGAGCTGGAATTTTTCCCATTACCCAAATTAAGAGCAAGATGCTGTTTGCCCAGTGCTCCAAAATTTCTGCTATCTGTGCCCAGACATGAAAGCAAGAGTCAGATCCAAACAATGAGTGCTGAAGGCCAGCTGGGCAGATCAGCAAAAGACAATGGCAGAAGAGGATAGGTTTGTGAAACTGTACAAATAAATAGTAACAATGAAAAAATAGCCTGTGCCAAGTGGCTAGAGACTCAGCATCTGTGACTAATTGGTATTTGTTCAGCTATGGAACACCAATCTAACACCAAATCCCGCAATCCCGTAGCAAAGCCAAGAAATTGCAAATCTTGTCTCATTTGCACATACTAAAAGCTAGCAAATAATAACAGGAAGCATATTCTTCAAGGAGAAAAAGTGTGTTGTTTTCCTTTCCTTTCCTTTGCCTCCTTGCCAGAGACAAATCTGAAAGCAGCACAGTTACTGAAATGGCATTCACTGCAGTGGACTTACTGTTTGGGTTTGGAACTCCAGAAACAATGTCTTTGCTGTCAGGAGCAAGGGCGCCGTAATTCGCGTGGTGGTGGTGATGACGGTGGTGGTGGTGGTGCCTTGCAGGCATTTTTGTGGTATATGGTGCTCCACCATTCTCCTCAATGTTGAACTGATGCAGATCACTGTTGTTCAAGGGATAGCTACAAAATAAATTCAGTTCAAATTAGAGCGGTACACAGTAGGACAAATTGGAGAGACAGAGTGCAAACTTTCTTGGGAAAAAAATGCATAGTTTTTCTGTAAATTTTTAACGAGATATATCCCAAATCTTTACAGTTTTCTGTTAACAGGAGACTCATAAGGTGAGGAAAAAGGATGCCTCTGCTTGTTTGGCACAACTTTAATATCAGAATTGTTTTTTTTTTTTACACACTACACAATCTCTGCTTAGACTCTTATGCCGAGTCAAATTCTGACTGACTTACGCGATACCATTCTCAAAAACACCAAAATTTGTCCTGCAGGAATTTGCAGCTTCACCTGGGATAGGAAAGTGGTCAGGCAGCAAACAATAACTCCTTTAAAGTGAAATTGTCAGAAGATCAGACCAAGGAACAGTCCCAGTATAACATTACATTCCTGAGAAAGTTCAGGCCTCCAAATTTACGGTGCAAAATAGCTGTATGAAAAATTTGTGACTTGGGAAAAAATGGAGAAAGATCCTGTTTGAAAGAAAAGGTTTACAGGTAACAACATACAAAATAGCACTCGGTTAAAAAGGAATCATACCTGTGCTGGTAAACTAACTGGGTTTTTTTTTTTGCATATGTTTAGTTAGGAAATCAACTGGTGTCAGTCTACAATATATGGAGAAATGGAGACACGTTGAAATTTGAATTCACCATCTCTACCTCAGAGGTGTCAAATGACGCTGTTGATTTTTTTCAATAGTTTTAACTGATGCTGTTTCAGTTTATTGTTTGAAATGATGATCAATTTCTAGAAATGATACTTTGTCTCCATGCCAGCAACCAAAAAAGACTGAGATAACTCTACATGGATACTGTAATAGATACTGCAAATGACTTGAATGCGCTTTCCTCAGAGGAGCGCTTAAAATTTTTATAAGGTTTTAACTTATTCTATAGTATTGCATTAGACAGTAGTTGTAGTAAATCAATTCATTCCAAGAAAAGATGAATCCCCTGCTCATTTGAAAAATGCTAAAGAAATTATATCCTCAGCTGCATGGGTTTTCAGTTTGCTTTTATTACTAACAGCAGCTGAAAACACGACAATATGCAATAAAGACAAACGGACTAATTAAAGGAACAATGAATAAATTATACCTCACTACTTGCTACTTATGTTCTCTGCAGATTACTTACTGATTCAAAGCAAAATTAACCAGTCATCTGCAAATAAACACATCTGTATCATTTTCAAAGATATGCTGAAGCATGCAACTCAGTACATCATTAATAACCACTGTCGTCTTAGTAACAACTTCTGACAACATGAGGTTTCTGACTGGGTAGTAATTGAATAACACTTTTATGCTGGTTACTTTTTGAAAGCAGGAGGTGGGAAGGGGAATGTTTTGTATATTAATCTTGGCAGGTTCCCGGCATGTAGCAATGACTGCCAATAAAGGCACTTCTGATGCCTTATTTGCCTTAAAGAAACAATACAAATAGGGTCTGATCCACAGGGGACAGCTTTGGTGAGCTCAGATAATTCAGGACTGGTCTGTCTTTTGAAACTGCGCTGTATCTTCACTGTTATCATCAAATCAAGCAAGTGCCTACTGGGGGAAGATGGTACAGGCGAATGAGATTGCACACTAATTGTAACAGCTGTCCTGCACTTTCCCTTCAAGCACCATAAATTGAAGTGACATTTTTTGACTGAGAGGATAGCTGGTTTTGTTCACACAGTTAAAACCCGTATTGGAAATAAGGTCAGTTTTGGGCTGGAGCCTCAGCATATCCTTTTTTTCAGTCTATGATTCATTTTGTTTTCAAGACACAAAACCCCACGTGCTTGGGAGTTGCTTTCATTTCACCCGCTGGCAGGCTGGTTTAGCAGATTTTCGACTGGTCTTTTCAAAATGAACGAGATCACACCAGATCCTCACATTGACTCCTCATATTGCTATGGGCATGAGGTAGCTTCCATGCTAAAATGGGAGTGAGCTGAGCAACTGAATGAGCCAAAACCCCTCTGGCATGAGGTCAAACATGCACCAAATTCTCTAGACATATTTCTTGACTGTCCAGAGAGGAGTGCTCACACCATATAAAATACAGGGAGACCATTACTTCAAAGAAGTAAAGAGCTAGCCTAGCACAGCTGATGTTCAGGTGTGCACTGAAGTCCTTGAGGACAGTAAGTCACAAAGCTTCAGTCAGGGTGTCAATACCCAGGCAGTGCACTCTGATGTGAAATCCCATGTTGAAACTGCTGGCCCATTTAGAAGGCTGCGGGTCATTCTGCACTCTTCCAGGGCTGACAGCAACTAACAGATATTGAGGCAAACTCATCTTAGTCGTCAGTCTACTCTTGCACTTCTGATGGATATGGGCTTGAGCTGAGGAAGACTTTCGCACCCATACCCTCACTACTAGACTGAGTAGTTACTGAATGATCATAAACAACAGGGCTTGCAGCAGCCCCAGACCCAGGCTACTAGAAGAGTTGACAGTACCCAAACAAAAATATCATGAGTAGTCCAAATCCCTTTTCTGTGTACTCTCTACTATATAATTTAGGGCACATTGGACATCTTAGTGCAGTTTCTACAAGGTGGCATCATTATTACCATATATCACATCTGTTTTTCACTTTCTTTTCTGTTCTTTCACTGTCTTAAATCTAGAGACTCCAAACTTTTCCCCTCCATGCATCTTTTTGCCACCAACTTTTCTTTCTATTGCTTGCTTCTATCTGGCTTACCTGAATAGATAATGTGCTCATGCATCCTTCCCAACCCATTGATGCAAATAAATCACTACTTTCAATGAACCAACTTTCTGACCATATCCTAACCCCTCCACGTTTTCATACTTGCTCCCCAGACATCAAGTAATGCTCTCAGACTATGTGCATACATGGACAGGTACCAGTTTTCATCCTTTCTCTTGTATTTGTCTTTTGGCCCTCCTAGTATGCCAACGTTACACCTTTGTTTTACCTTTTAATATTCAATTGGCTGTCCTGCAGGTTTCCTCTTTTTCCTCTGTTATTTACCTGTGTAGTTTTCCCAACAAGCTCCAGCTGCTTCCTATACAACCAATTCCTGTTCTTTACGAAAAATGGGGCAGGACCTTACAGGCTATTCTGTAAAGGAAGAAAACGTTTCTTCCTTCTCTGCCCCTCCCTCAGGCAAAGCACTCCTGAAGATTCAGTTACTGGAGGCTGAAACTTCAAAAAAGCCACTCAAAGTTCACAAGTCACTTGGTATTTAGGCCTTTAGCCTCAAACTCACACCATTACCTTCTTCTGACCAAAACGGCAGCATATTAAGGAACAGGGCAAATAACATGTATCTTCTGATTACTTTTTCAATTTTTAAAATTTTATTTACATTACTAGTCCTCTATCCCAATTTTATACTCCTCACCCTTTGCTTTAAAAGCTATTTTTAGTTGACGTTCTTACATTTCATGTGCTCCAGCCATCTGCTACCTTACCAAACCATGCCTCTAGTGTACAACTCACACATACAACAGTGTTAGGAGATCATAGAAAAATGATCAGAACAGGAAGGCATTTGAAAGACTGAATTATCCACCTCTCCCCTCAAAACTGAACTAAGCAGGCCTATGTTACCCCAACTGATCGGCTGAACTGAATCTTCAACACCTTCACTAGCAGAGACTGCATGACCTCCCTGTGCAATCGATTTCAGTGTCTCACCATGCCTGCACTTACTTTGTTTATCCTGTCTCCTTTACTGCAATTTAAGCCTGCTATTTCCTCTCCCATCCATCATAGACACAGTGAACAGGTTATTTCTTGCTACAGAAACCTGTGTTTTTGAAAATGGCTCTTCACATCTCCCTTCAGAGTCTGAAGAGCTCTGAATTTTTCAGTTGCCCATCACACACATATCACTCTGATATGTCTTGCCATCCCCGTCTGCCCAGCTGCTCCCTGCTCTGCCTCTGACGCTCAGAACTGGGCACCCCATTCCAGTTGAGGCCTTGCAAATGCATTGCAAAGGGGCTTGCTTCCCATGTCCTATGGGATCTACTGTTTATACATAAAAGAGAGAGGATGAAGTTTCATTTTTGCAGCCAAGGACTGCGACATATAAAAGCAGTGAGTGTTCCTACATAAAGGAGGATTAGGGTCACTAAAACCAAACCTATGTTGCTTTTTTTTCCTGCACCATGTAACCAAGACCTTTTTGCTGGCCAGAACTGGCTTCCTAAACTGTGAGAAGTATAACTAAACCTGACAGCGCTGTTACACTTCCATGCTCTGCCCTGACACCACCAGATGACAGGAGAGCTGGCCCATTTCCTTCCTTTAGGGAAGGCCTGGGGAGCTGTGCTGCAGATTTCTCTCCCTGCTGCCAGGGATGATCAGCAGTCCCCATCCATTCCTAGGGACACCTCAGAAAGCAGAGCACGCAGCCAGCAGCCTCCTCCCAGACAGACAAACCAACCTTGGAAGGAAAGAGAAAATGGCAATGGGGAAATATGTATTCAGAAATGGTGACGGGAGTGGGGAGAATTTCTCCTGTAGGAGATGAAAGTATATGCAGCAGCTTCCTGCATTACAAGATGCTGAACTAAGTTTTGAAGCAGGAGTAATCTGGAATTCTCCACAAGAAGAACAGAGCCTGCAGCAAAGCATGTTCTAATAAAATACCAAGAAACAAATCTTGACTCAACAAAGCCCTTGTCCTCACAGATTTTACCTTATCTACATAAAGATCATTAAAAAAATACTGCCTTGCAAAACTGTCATGCAAAATATGCCCACTGGGGAACTAAACTTGCTTTTCTTCATTTACAAATGGTTTTAATTAATGATAACGATAGCTAATGATATTTAATCACCTGTCAAAAAAATTCATTGTCCCAGATGTCCTTGTAGATGATAAAAACTCTGAAAAGCAGACACAAAATTGTCTAAGACAGATGAAATCCTCCCCCAAGTCAGTGCTGCCTTCCCCTTTCAGTCACAGGCAGACACTGTATGCCTGGCCTTGGGAAATAAAACAACTTGGGGTGGCTAATCCAAGCAAGCTAACTCAGGTTAAAATAGGAGCAAAACCAGGCAAGGAACTTAGGCCTCCGAGACAGCCTGCAGCTGATCTCGGGTTGCTAACCATGCTACAGCCTTTTCCACCACTTAACCCATTAAATAACTCAGGTCGTCTGAGCTAAGCACATCCCTATCTCTCTCTCCCTTCCTCAGTGTCGTGGTTTAACCCCAGCCAGCAACTAAACACCACACAGCTGCTCGCTCACCCCACCCCTCCCCCCCCCCCCCCCCCGGGGGGGGGGGGGGGGTGGTGGTGGTGAGCAAGCGGCTGCGTGGGGTTTATTTGCTGGCTGGGGTTAAACCATGACATCCACCTTTTTTCAAAGAAAGCCAAAGTATTAACTAAAGACAAAGCAGAGCAGCAGTAATAATAATAACAACAACAATAATAGAATATATAAAGCAGGAGATGCACAATGGAACTGTTCACCACCCGCTGACCAATGCCCAGCCCGTCCCTGAGCCGCAATTCCCCCCTTCCCAAGACCACATCTCCTAGTTTATGTTCTGAGCATGACATCATACGGTATGGAATACCCCGTTGGCCAGTTGGGTCAGCTGTCCTGACTATGCTCCCTCCCAGCTTCTCGTGCACCCAGCAGAGCATGGGAAGCCGAAAAGTCCTTGACCAGTGTAAGCACTACTTAGCAACAACTAAAGCATCAATGCCCCATCAACATTCCTCTCATACCAAACCCAAAACACAGCACCACACCAGCTACCAGAAAGAAAATTAACTCTATCCCAGCCGAAACCAGGACACTCAGTATCACATACCTGCCAAAGCACGCAGACAGAGAAGCAGGCACAGGCCTGAGGCTTAGCTAACGGAGGAGAACATGAGAAACCACGGGATGTGACAGAGTAAGTTGCTGGACATAACAGATGAAAGCGTCAGCAGCTAACAAATGTTACAGAGCGTGCTCTGACGGATTGCCGGATTTCAGAGGTAATTAAGGGAGAGCTACATGAGAAATGGCCAAACTTCACAGAGCACTGAAGAGGAGTATCAGTATGGTGAGAACAACCTTGCAAGGCCAGCACTGCCTAGGAAACCGAATCAGTAATACCATGTAAGGTCCAAACTACCTAGGTAGCCTTGGGAAATTTGAGTATGGACTTAGCAAAACTGGGAGCAACAAGTGGAAAAAGCAGGGGTAACTGAGAGAAGACAAGGGAAGAGAACGGGAGAATCTATGTGCATCAGGGAAGAACAAACACGGGAAAATGGAAAGGAGGGGGAGAAAAGGGACCAGCCACATGTAAGCAAGCTGTTGGTCAGTATGCTTGGCTGGTCAAGCCCTGATCACTGCAGTCTAGGTCATGTTCTTAACTGTAGTCCTACTTTCTGTGGGGGTGTATGCATACAGGATTGAGCTCTCTGTGCTGCCCCTTGTTTGTGTGCTGCTGTTTGTGTCTGCGGGTGCTGGAAAAGGAACTGCTCTCCACCTCTTTTGCTCTGCATGGCTGGCTGAATGTGTGCTCTATGTGTATTTACATCTCTGGAATACAGGCTCAGCATCTCTACAGGCTGGGCTCAGAAACCAGGAACTACAGCAGCCTCACATCTAGCAGATTAGGAAGGTGAAACCACTTTAGCCTTAAAACCAGTCCACTGGATTTGGCTTCCCTTAACAATATGCTCCCATCTTACAAAATCTCCTTTGCATCTCTGTCCCTAAAAAGCTGAAATTCCTTGAAAAAACATGTTTTTAAAGAAATTAATCAAACTGTAGAAGTTTCATGCTTCTAAATTATTCAGATTCTGAATGTTGCTAATGCCCTACAAAGAAAGATGCGGTCTTCTGAATTTTCAGTAATTTGCCGTAACTTTAAAGTCCAGCGTGAACATACCTGATACCATTGCCACACAAATGACTTCAGTTTAGGTTATAGATTTTTACCCTTTTAACACGTTACCAGTAAAGCCACTGAACAGGTACAGCGTGCAGCAAATAATAACTCTTATCAAGGCAGGACAGAATTTTTCACTTAGTTGCTCAGAAGACAGGTAAAAGTAACACAAAATCAATCACTCAGCACAGAAAGGGCTTTCTTATTTACAAACTTGCAACCTGTCCTACCTCTGTTCTCACTGCAACGCTCGGGCAACCACCTGAGTTACAGCAAGAAACTGTCCATTTTACCTTAAAAGTGATTTTCAGACTTTTTTTTAAAGTCAGAAATTGAGAATGAGAGAGACACATTAAATACAACAGCAGAAACTGAAAATGAATGATAACAAACGGAGCCCTCCTGGGCTTAAAGTTTTGAAACAGAAGCGGCATCCAGTTTCACATTCAAGATCCTTGAAGCCTTGCTTCAGATCAGCCTTGCTTATTGATTTAGTGAGCTCCAGGTGCTGAAGACACAGACGCTGAAGTCTCAACACTCCCTTGCCTCTTTCATTCCTCCTCTCCATTCCCGCAGTTTCTAGCAGACTTCATTGCTTTTCCTTTTCCAGTTCCTCCCATTGCATGTTCCACTGTAAAACTCTGCTTCTCCTAAACCCTCTACTTGACCTTTTGTTTCCCTTGTTTTCTGAGCTCTTCTTTCCTTCCTGTTTGACTCCTATGCTCCAACCGATGAGACTCGGCTCGGGGACACCAAGATGCTGGCCCTGCTGCATCTGCCAACAAGCCCTCAAAATTCAGGGGCTTGGCCCTGAACACAGATACTTTGTCATCTGTTTAGCTACCAAGTTCATTGCTGCGTCATTACACAATTTAGAGGGCACTGGAGATGTATTAATGTTTTGTATTTCTACTTCTCCAAGGTTCTCAAAATTGCAGAAATTGGTAATGGCAGGTAAACCATTGCGATTACAATTCCAGCCCAGATTGTTACAGGTTTAGTGGGGGGTGGGGGGAGAAAGGTATAATTAATTAGCTTCTAATCTGGAGTTTAAATTGTGTTAGATCAGTACTTCCTACTACTAATTAGGTGTGGCTACTTCTTTCATTTTCTTCAGGACGCAGGAAGTAAAAGATGTTTTTCATTGCCTCGTTTAAAAAAATACCGTTTTTTACAATCTTTCAACATATGACATTGCTAAGCCGGGAACTGCAGGTTTTCCAAACAAATGTTTCCTATTTGAAACATCTGTTCTTGCTTAATTCAATACATCTTCATCCTTGATATGATCAATTGCAGGTTTTACTGTTTGATAGTTTAAAGCTAAAGGTCATACTACAACCAGGAAAAGGAAAAGGAAAAAGAAAAGGAAAAAAGGAAAAGGAAAAAACAAGCACATTACAAACTTAGAAGATAAAAAGTACAAAAAACAATCAAAAGTGGAAGAGGAATTGTGGTGGCAATTTGAAAACAGAGCCCTAGGGGCATTTCCAACAGTTTTTCAATAGCCTTAGCTCAACATTTATCTTATTTTTCAATTGGAAGTTTCCTCAGTTCTCAGAAGATATGATGACTAAGGCAGTCATCATGAATGCTTCTTCTGCCAGAGAGAAAGTGAACTGGATTTCTTCTGAAAAGATACACGCAACAGATCATGGAAGGTAAGACACCACCAAACCAAAAGGAGTAGTCCCACAGAGTCAAGAGAAAGCCATTATTCCAGAAACACAAAACAAAGAAGTAAAATTGGGTCTAAGATATCAGGCTGGTGGAACTTCCCCATCCCTCTGTGCCAAGTCTGCCAAGACTCTATCTGAAAAAAAAAATTACCATCTTTAGGAAAGTTGGATGGGAGATACTGTACTTTTTTAAACACGTCCTTTTCCTCCAGTTCAAAATTGAAGGTTATTACATGCTGAAATTAAAAGCAATATGCAAGTTATTACACGCATGCTTGCATTTTCTGTAGTGGCCTACTAATACGTGCAGTGGACAGTGCACAGAGAGGCTTGATTTGTGAACTTCACAACTAAATTCAGATTACTGCTTGTGAAACCAACTGTTTGAAAATAAGTTGTTTTGCTTTAAAGGACCGTCATGAAACAGTCATTAGTAAGTAGTTGAGAGCATCATTTAGTCTGTAGAAGCTTTGTTACTGGAAGTGACTCATACCAAAGGAGGAACTCCAGCTGAATCAAGTTTTTACCTGTTTTTTGTGACGCAGTGGCAACAAGAGCAACAGCACATGCACTCAGAAAGGAAGCCTATTTGGCCAGTTGCTTCAAGGTACAACAGTACATGGAAAACTAGGGAAGCCGAACAAGGTCTTCATCATTATCACACAGTGCTTTGCAATGTACTCTTGCAATGCAAGAGACAGAGAAAAAGGCGTGGTCTGTCCCTTTACATTATGTCTTTCCTTATCTGCTTTGACTTGTATTTTTGTCCAAAAGCTGCATCTTTCTATGTGTTTGGTGCCTGCTGAGAAAGGAGGACTGATTTTCCTGCAGGTCCTTCAACACTAAAACCTGGGAGCATGCCTACCCGCACTGTGTTTTTCCAAGCAATTGCAGTTTGACTGTAAAGTAGGAAAAAGTATTTATTCTGAAATGGTTTGAAATCTTGATCCTCACCTGTAACACATGTTCGGTTAGGGTGCAGAGGCTTGACCAGCAGAGTGATAGTTCAGGCTGGCTCTGAAAGGAGATTCTTGGCTAGCACAGTCTTAACAAAAGGAGCTAGGGTCCTGGTGGATCAGTCCCTTTTCAAAGTACAGTCTGAGACACAGAGTCTGAGATCAATTTAGAAAAATACAGTTCCTATTTTATGTCCATGAATGCCAGCTGGTCTGTAGCAGCTCTGGCTCGAACTGTCTATTTGGCTACCATTAGCAATGCTACAATGACAGCATTCCCCTACAAGTCTGCTTTCCTTGGTCCTCCTTTGCGGAGTAAGAGGAAAGCCACGCATCATCAACAGTCTTTCCAGCTATCTGGTGTGTCAGGTTAGATGGATGTGCATCGAAACTTCTCTCCTTCGAGCTAGGTAGTAGTAGCCTGCCTGCTTGATATACAAACTGGAATAACTGGTGGAAAACTTCCTCTGAAAACAGATGATTGCAGCACTGAACTGTCTTCCTCCTCCCCCTTAGAGGGCTCCACCTAGCCAACTTTGATGTCCGAGAAGCAAGTGATATACTCAATTTCATTTTTTCCTGTCTTAGACGATCCCCACCTCGCTCCTTGCCAGCAGCTGAAGTTCCATTTTCAAA
>NW_009197064.1:11811-15061 GCF_000690835.1 Fulmarus glacialis
CTGCAACACTCATCCAGAAGGAAGGAAAAATGATGTTTTACATCACAAGGCCATAATACGTGCTTTGTTCCCATCCACAATGTGAGAAAGCAATCCTCCTTTTGGTCAATTTGCATATGGGTTCACTGATAAAAGGGTCTGGAAGGACTTGTCGATTCTTCTCCTTAAGTGTGCAAACCCTTGACTGCCAGCTTTGGAAATGCATTACAAAACCCGATCCCTTTGTTCACTTTGCCTGTGACTCACATCAGCTAGAGAAAAATAGCTGAAAATGAAAGTTCAAAGAAAAAGCCCACACTAAAACAATTTACTGAAAGTACCAACACTTTCAGAATTGTATTTCAGTAGCATATTTCAGTATTCAATATTAGTCATTAGTTTGCATGCCAAGGCCTGGCTGGGGTTGAAGAGCAATGTATTTCGGCCCAAGTTACATATGTGGTATCGCCAGCTTTTCGGTTTCCCCACCAGTTCCTGGGGGAGGGGACGCAGGATTACAGGGTTATTACAGGGCAAAAGTAACCCCCCTGCAAATCCAAATACACAGAGTGGAAAGCCAGGCCTGAGCTCTGCTGGGGCAGAACTGGTTTCCAGCTTTATTAAACGCAGGAGGAAGGTATGCAGAGACACGATCAGAAGATACCCTCAGCCAAGACGTACCAAGCAATACTCCAGCGCGTGGAAGAACGCAGCCGATGACACGCTGGACTTCAATCAGTGTTAATTTCTCAGATGCCTAGCACTGTACTCTCACACACCGCCCCCCGACCCCCCAAGTTGATGCGAAGATAGCGTTTATCCCCTGTAATCAGATTATAGAAGAGTTTCTAAGTGTATGCTGGACTTGTAAAAAGAAGATTTTAGGCTTGCACAATTAAATAGACTTTAGAATAGGGTGGGGAATGTTTGCACACACAGTTCAACAGGTACCCCTGAGAACATGCTTCATTAGGATTCAGAAGGTGGTACCTCCTTCAGGCAGTTTGTAAGGCTTTTTTTTGAACAACTTCCCTGTATATTTAGAACACATTCAAAATGTGTTGATTTCTCTGTATCTAGAATGACTGCATAACATGCTCTTTGGTAAAAATTGTGTGGCATTTCCTCATGAGGAACTCCTAGTAAAAATAATTCAAGACAATATATAAACACTCACATATCAGGGCTATCAAGTCCCTGTACTGAGTTTGTGCACCTATAAACTACCAGTGGCTTCCTGCAGCAGCATGAATCTAGGATGTAGTATTGATTTGTATTGCCAGAGCTTTCCCTATATTTTATTTTTAAACAAAAAGTGCTACTCCATTTAACAGCTGAGTTAACCAAACATTTTCCACCTTTCTTCTCTCTCCTCACATAATTTGGTTTTCACCTGCAGTGTTTTGTGTTGCTTCAAACAAGAAATTGTATTCCAAACATGACAAGGCCTGTATTAGTCACTTGTTAAAAACAATACTTTGTAAGTAATGAGTGTGCTTACTTTAGGGAAAAAACCCAACATGCCTGTAAATTTAAAGCAACTTATTTGTGCTACCTCGTTCAGTGCAGGGGCACCCGATTCCATCTTTGTTCAGGTGATGTAAGCTGCACAGGTCAGTCACAGAAATGCCAGGGTCAGAGAGGAAACAGGTAGAAATGCTCCCTCTTCCCAACCACATCCCAGCACATTCGCTATAAGAAGCCAACTAAGACTAGAGCAAGGAAGGACAGAGAAATTGATCTCTTCTTACCTATCTGATCGCTGGGTGACTTTGCTGGTACAGATTTCTGCAGACAGCAAGGAGGATGTGGGATGAAAAAGTGAAAGGGGAGTGCAGAGTGCGTGAGCTGCTTTGCCAGAGAAGCAGAATGACAAGTGCTTCCCTCAAGGTGACACACACAAACTGCAGAACACACAAGTCCCACAGGTTGTTCTTCAACCCTGTGCAGACCTCCTGCAGGAGGCATTTTAACACTTAAGGACCGGTTAGGCCTCGTGCTATCTTTTCTTCTGATATGTCAGGGAGATCCCTCATTCAGTGCACCTTCAGCAATAAACCAAACCACAGATAACAACACACGATGAGGAGGAACACTGACAACAAACCACACAGAAGCCAATGAAGTTATACGACAAGAACGATACTGTATTATGAACGTAGGTGTGTGAATCATGAAGCAACAACACTCCACTTTAATGTAAGTATTAAAAAAAAACTCCTCCAGAGGGCATTCAGAGCAGCGGCTAAACTAGGGTCTTGTTTCCAATGGCTCCAACAAAGTTTCTCTTTCTTCCTTTCCCAAATAAAATGTTGCTGAAACAGAGGAAGACTAGCCTGGGGAAACTGAAGTCAGCCTGTGTGATTACCCACCTTAGGCTTACTCTGGCATTTTCACATCTCAGTGCACAATTGCTTTATTGTTTTCCCCTCTCTACAGACTGCACTGGAAATGTTGATCCAGCACAGCATTAGTGATTCCAGGGCAAAACAGGTACATGTATAAGGTGTATCATATCTATTCACCCGCCCCCAAAATCTTTCAAAAATAAGTAACACATCATAACCAGAGTAAGAAGATTGAAAAATTTTATTTGTATTTAGCACATACAGGGAAGATCAAAACAAATATTAAAAGATAGCATTTGTAAACAAATATATTTCACAAAAAGTTATACACTATCAAATTTGCTCTGAAAAAATTCATGGTTATAGCTGTTTATAAATGTATATATATCAAAATCAAGTTAAAAACTACTTCATTTTTAAAATATCCCAAATGAAGATTCATTCATTCCAACAACTTGAGACAGACCACAAATGTAAGGCCTAATTAAAACAAACATATGAGTAAAGATGGCACTATGATTTCCAGATTTAAAAAAATAAATCGGCAAGTGATCAAAATATCAGCCCAGCCTATTTAAAGACCTAGGTTTGTAAAATATACATTCAACTTTGCAAATGTCTAACTTAAAAAAATAGAGCTATTTCACTGGATTGTCCTCATGTTGTAGTGTACCAATCATGAGCTGTGTTTTTGAATCCACTCAGAGAAAAGTTATCAGTAGGTAGTTCCATGCGATTGTATAGTTCACTTCCATAATCACATTAAAAATAAGAAGAAAGCAGCACCCTTTTAGCAAGGATCATTTTTAATATTCTTGCCTTTATAGCAGCAGGCATGGTTTTGGGGAGATGCTATCAATATAATCAGTATGTCAAAAAAGGAATACACATACTCCATGAAGTTTATTATAGTGTTCTTTACC